>NC_134689.1:239692094-239992094 GCF_050947455.1 Rhinoderma darwinii | reverse complement strand
TGGGTATTTTCGTGCGGCAAATCTGCAGTGTAATACAGGACCAGCAAAGTAAGGGCATGCCCACACGTGGCGGATTTCCTCCGCAGCTGTCCGCATCAATGCCGCACAGAATCTGCGTTGCAGATTCTGCGGCGGATCTGACCAAAATGTGCAGTAAATTGATGCGGACTAGCTGCTGCGGACTGCGGTAAAAGTGCTTCCCTTCTCTCTATTCAGTGCAGGATAGAGAGAAGGGACAGCACTTTCCCTAGTGAAAGTAAACGAATTTCATACTTACCGGCCGTTGTCTTGGTGACGCGTCCCTCTTTCGGCATCCATCCCAACCTCCCTGGATGACGCGGCAGTCCATGTGACCACTGCAGCCTGTGATTGGCTGCAGCCGTCACTTAGACTGAAACGTCATCCTGGGAAGCCGGACTGGAGACAGAAGCAGGGAGTTCTCGGTAAGTATGAACTTCTATTTTTTTACAGGTTGCTGTATATTGGGATCGGTAGTCACTGTCCAGGGTGCAGAAACAGTTACTGCCGATCGCTTAACTCTTTCAGCACCCTGGACAGTGACTATTTACTGACGTCTCCTAGCAACGCTCCCGTAATTCCGGGAGCCCCATTGACTTCCTCAGTCTGGCTGTAGACCTAGAAATACATAGGTCCAGCCAGAATGAAGAAATGTCATGTCAAAAAAGCAAGACGCATCCGCAGCACACATAACATGTGCATGACATCTGCGGACTTCATTGCGGAATTTAGAATCTCCATTGAAGTCAATGGAGAAATTCCGCCATGAGTCCGCAACCAGTCCGACACTGGTCCGCAACAGACAGAGCATGCTGCGGACACCAAATTCCGCACCGCAGCCTATGCTCCGCAGCGGAATTTTACGCTTCGTCTAAACGAACACTTCTGAAAAGAAGTGGAAGTCAATGGAGAAACGGCTCCGCTGCGGATTAACGCTGCGGAGTGTCCGCAGCGGAATTTAAGTGAAATTCCGCCACGTGTGAACCCAGCCTAAATGAGATCAAGAAATCTTATTTACATGTCGCATTTTCTGCACAAAAACTGATCTGCGGTGCGTATTTGAAAATATGATACATGTCTCTTTATCTTGCGTTTCCGCTTGCGAATTGTTTCTGACTAGTTTTAAAAAAAAAAAAAAATCTGCAGCATAAAACCTGCACCTATTTCCGCATCAAAAAGTAAAAACCGCACCTAAAAACTTATAAAAAAACGCACTATTAGGTGCAGATTTTACCTGCGGTTTTGATACGGATTTTGTGCACCAAATTCCTCAATGTGTGCGTTACAATATTTGCTGGGGATTTACCGCAAATTAACCATTTACATTGTAAAGGATGAAATACGTTACAATTCTGCAACATTAGGTTATGTTCACACAGCTTATTTTCTGCCGTTTTTCTGGCCGTAATCGTCTGATATATCAGAACAGAACACCTCCAAACATCTGCCCATTGATTTCAATGAGAAAAAAACGGCTGCGTAAAAAAACGGCCGCGAAAAAGAAGTGCAGGTCATTTCTTCAGACGTTTCTGGAGCCGTTTTTCATTGACTCTATAGAAAAACAGCTCCAAAAACGGCCGTAAAAAAAACAGCGAAAAAAACGAGTTTGCTTAAAAAACTTCTGAAAATCAGGAGCGGTTTTCGCTTGAATATCTCCGTATTTTCAGACTGTTTTTGCGAATTGTGTGAACATAGCCTAATAGGCATGCAGCTTATTTAACCCCTTCCATTCTCAGCCATTTTTTGGATTTTAACTTTTGTTTTTTCCTCTCCACATTCCAAAAGCTATAATTTTTTTTACTTGAGGGCTTATTTTTTGCGGTGCAAGTTGTAGTTTTTCATCGCACCATTTATTGTACCGCATAATGTACTGGGAAGCTGAAAAAAAATTATTTGTGGGGTGAAATGCTGCACGTGCATGACGTTCTGACAAACCCCATTCACATGAGTTGGGGCTTATTCAGACTAACGTGTTAATCGTCCGTGTGAAGGATGTTTTTTTTTAATGGCCGTCACACGGCTGCGTGTATTTCTATGTGGTTATTCACATGGTCGTTGTTCTAACGGACCGTGTGAAGGGCCTGTAAAAAAATAGGACATGTCCTATTTTTGTGCTTTTTCACGGATCCCTCAATAGACTCAAGTCTGTGAAAACGGGTCCCGAACGGCTGCAAATCGGCCGTTCTTCACGTCTGATTTCACACACGTTGGTCTGAATATCGCCTTAGGCTTTATTCACACGAACATGTCCGTTTTGCACGCGCAAAAACGCTGCGTTTTGCGCGAGCAAAAGTTCGGTGTGGCATCAGCATATGGTGCGCGGCTGCGTGATTTTCGCGCAGCCGGCATCATTATGACACTCTGTTTTGATGTTACAACACAGTAAAGAAGGAGGGGCTTTTATGTTTCCCTTCTCTTCTTTACCAGCTGTAGCGCGAATCACGCGTGTCACCCGGAAGTGCTTCCGTGTGCCGTGCGCGATTTGCACGCACCCAATGACTTCAATGGGTGCGTGCTGCGCGAAACACGGGCAAAGTATAGGACATGTCATGAGTTTTACACAGCGGACACACGCGGCGTGAAATTCACTGACAGTCTGAACGGCCCCATTCACTAACATAAGTCTGTGCGACGCCAGTGAAAATCACGCTAGTAGCACGGACGTATAACACGTTTGTGTGAATAAGGCCTTATATTGTAATTTGTAGTGAATTTTCAGTGCGCAATCCGCACCAAAAATAGGAGGCAAGTAAGAGGCTTATTCAGATGTCCATGTTCGGTCTGTAATATAAGGACCGTGTATCGGCCATATTTCCCGGACCGACCACAGTTCAGGGAGCCGGGTTTCTAGCATCACAGTCATCTATGATCCCTCCCTTCCCGTGGGGATACTGTCCCCGGTCCCGTACTGAAAGCATCATTACAATATGGGGCAGTATTCCCGCGGAGAGGCAGGGACTCCCAGCAACACTGATAACTATGATGCTAGGAGTCCGGCTCCATGAATTGGGGTCAGCCTGGGAAATACGGCCGATACACGCTCCGTATGTCACGGACCGAACGCGGCCGTCTGAATAAGGCCTTAGTCTAGTTACACAGTGTGGTGAAATCCCATTTTTTTGCCACAATTTTTGCAAAATCGCGGCAAAAACGTGATTTGACCGCACTGTGAGAATATAGCCTAACAGCACTTTTCATGTCTTGTATCCTTTTTTTATGCAATTTTCGTAATTGCGGCACAAATCACGCGGTTTTGCCGCGATTTTTATATAATCGCGGCAAAACTGCGCCATTTTTGCCGCGATTACGAAAATCGCGGCAAAAAAAACGCTAGGAAAACGAAAAAAAACATTTTAATCAACTATATACATTCTACAAACGGGGTCAGGGGGATGGGAAGCAGGAAGGATAGGGGAAAACACTCACCAGCCTGCAGGTCCGTTCGGCAGTGTAGAGGAGCTGGGGGGCGGGATCTCCACACGGAGCTTCAGCACATGCTGCATCTTCCCCGTCCAGTGAAGCTACAACAGGTATGCAGGGGGTGCCGCGGGCGTTGTTAGGGGGGTGCCGCGGGCATTGCTATGGGCGGGGCGCGAGCGTTGCGAGGGGGGGGGGGGGCGACGGCAGCCCAGCGGGCCCCTTTTCTTAATCCATGTGGCCGGACCCCTGACGGGAGTACCAGTAATACCCCCCTGATGGCGGCCCTGGTAATAGCTATACAATAATGTAAAAAAATGAAACGTATTCAAATTTTCCCCTGATTATTTCCTTATTTCAGAGAACCCTATGATGTTACTAAGTGTAATTGCTTGCATAGAGATAGCAAAAATATTTCCACAATCTGTTTTGATGCAGTCCATGCATAATATACAAGCTGAAAGCATATACTCATCTGCTCCTGCTTATCCAGAATGTTAGTTAAACATCTTATTTATGTAAGGAAATGAAATGTTTATACCCAGAAAAAAAGCATGCATACTAAAAAGTAGTGGAAGTCCAGGTTCAGGTGAACGGAGGTAATAAGACCAGTGTGGTGTGGCAAACAACCACGACAAGTCAGGTGCACGGGGTGATGACATCACTCACATCCGTGCTCGATTCTCATTGGCTAACGCATTTCATCCCATCCAGGATTTCCTCAGAGCCGGTAAACTGCATAGATACGTCAACGCTTTATACATAGTGATGCAATTAGGGGTAATATACCACATTAGAGAGAACAGACATTTTTTAACTGTTACTTGGCTATAGAGAAAACATCAATAGATCTCCAATTACAATTCATTAACATTTTATCCTAATTTTTGAAGTGCGTAATTGTTGCATAGGACTTAGAAGACTTTAATAAGTTTAAACCCACCCCCTCATCCAAAGAAAAAAAAGAGGAAACAGAAAACATACAAAGAATACCCACAAAACCAAATGGATAAAGAAAAGAACATTTGAAAAAAGGAAAGAAGAAGAGAAGGAGGGGGAAAATAATAATAATAATAATAATAATACAAAAAAAAACATAAAAACAAAGAAAATAAAAAAGAACCAGAAAAACCAATGACTCTACAATATTTAATATTTCAGCATACATATATGCAAAGAGTCAAAGGAAGTTGTTGTATACCAACAAATAGAGGTACCTGATAACATATACTTATACTATGGGATCTTTATAGATATATTATCATTTCATAAATTGGGTCAGGAACAATACAGAAAGTCCCCACCAGCTAAGTCTAAGGCGGCATTCACACGACAGGGATTCCCGGCCGGGTGCCGGCCGCCGGCCGTTCATAAATCGGCCGGCACCCGGCTGCATTAGGAATAATAGACCCCTAATGGGGCTATTCACACGACCGATTTTTTGACGGCCGGAAAAACCGGCCGTCAAAAAATAGGACATGCTCTATTTTCAGCCGGGTGCCCGGCCGCCCGGCTCCCATAGAAGTCTATGGGGCCGGGTAATACACGGCCATCACCGGAATGTGTCCCGAGTGATGGCCGGGTCTACCGTCGAGCGCGCACTCTCTCTCCTCCTCCTCACAGTGCAGAGTGCATGTGAAGAGGAGGATCTTTTATTGCTCGCTTTAGGAGTCGGAATCCCCAATCCCCGGCTGGGGATTGGGGATTCCGCTACAGGAGAAGTGCGTGACTGCACTGTCCATATATGGACACAGCGAAGTCACGCACTTCTGCAGCGGAATCCCCGACTCTATGGCCGGGGATGCCGCTACAGGAGAAGTGAGTGACTACACTGTCCATATATGGACACAGCGAAGTCACGCACTTCTGCAGCGGAATCCCCGACTCTATGGCCGGAGATTCCACTACAGGAGAAGTGAGTGACTACACTGTCCATATATGGACACAGCGAAGTGACTCACTTCTGCAGCGAAATCCCCGACTCTATGGCCGGGGATTCCGCTACAGGAGAAGTGAGTGACTACACTGTCCATATATGGACACAGCGACAGGGTGGCATCGCCTACAGGGGGCTGTGTGGCATCACCTGAAGGGGGCTGTGTGGCATCACCTACAGGGGGCTGGGTGGCATTACCTACCAGGGGGGCTGTGGCATTATCTACAAAGGGCTAAATTCATCCGATTTTAAAACGGACAGGGAAAAAAACGGATGCAAATCGGGTCCAAATCGGCCGGTAAAAATGGCAACTCGGCCCGGAACGGAATCGGAACGGATGCAAAACGGATGCAAACCGGCCGGGAAAATCGGCCAAAAACGGCCGATTTTCCCGGCCGACACTCGGACCCTGTCGTGTGAATGAGGCCTAAATCCCCCCCAAAAATAAGATTTTACTTTACTAAAGCTTATAAGTATTTAATGGTCCAGGGAGACAGGGAGCAAGTCAGGGACAAATCAAATGTTCATGACCAGGTCCCCATCACCAGAAACCATTCACATTCATATTTGGAGGACAATAAGGATTTTAATTATCCATAATGATATCAATAATATATAAAATAATGCTAAAGATTGAGAGTGACAGGGATTGATAGGGGATGGTCCGGAGTGGCGGGGAGCAGGTCATGGGCCATAACAGGACCCAAGACCTGGTCCCCACCACCCAGGACCCAAAATAACCGTAAATCATTTAAAGATAACTGTAATGGCTGCGGTCACGGACCGCCGCCTTCCCTTTCCTGCTGACAGCCGCAGACCTTCCTCCTCTGGCCGACATCTCCTTCCCTAGAGACGTCAGCGCATCTGGCCGCTCTGTCCTTCAATGTCCACGAGGGGGGCTGGTTCCCGGCCTTAAAGGTCCATCGCGCGCATATTTAATTAATTATTTCCCAGATCACCCTGGACTATAAATAGGGCCCTGCCCTTTCACTTCTTGACTGAGCGTTGTTGTTGTCTACCCATGTTCATATTGCAAATGGTCCCTTAGTGTTATCCTGCTCCCAGTGTTCCCGTACCCTGCTACCTGTATTCTATATCCCATGCTGTGTTTTGTTCCTGAGCCTTTCTAGAGTTGGAGTCGTGTTGTGCCGCCTGCTGTTATACACCATGTCTGGTGTCATCTACCACTCCTGGTATCATCCGCCACGTCTGGCACTACCTGCCACATATATCCCCATCCGTGCCAACGCCTCTGCCACTGTCTGGACTATCCCAGGTACCCTTGTGCTATGAACTTTTGTACAGACTTTGCATAGACTGTGACTTGGTTAGCTGCCTTTCCGCTACGGCAGAGTGGCCTAGTTTGGTCCACATACCCCTAGATTGTGACAACATTAGCCCCTTATATATTCATACATAGAAGGTAATAAAGGGTTAGAATTTCAAGAAGAAATCAAAAGTCCATAGAAAATACTATTCTTTAAATTAAGTTACCATATAGATATATAGGGAATTACTCTAGGTGGCAGGAACCAAGCCACAGATGGACAACAGTTCCACAAGTGTACTTTTCAATACATATAAGGAGGGTATTTACCCCAAGAGGGAGTGTAAAGTCCAAAGGGCAAAAAAAATTATAAATATTTAAGATAGGACCAGGGTGAATGGATGTCAAGAATGAGATGCTGGTAATCAGCCATCACATCAGAGATTGAGACAAAATGGACCCCTCAAAGGAACATATTAAATTTAATTTAGTTATTTAGACTTCCGTGGCTCAAAGTTCTATTCGTACCCCCACCTCTCCTGTCCTCAGGCAGTTGATAAATACCTATACATTTTAAACCTGAAGGTAATTATTGATGATCTAGGAAGTAGCACTTCCCCATATTTTTTATATACTTCATTCGGCAAGCCATCTACTTCTGGGGCCTTCTGGTTGGCCATAGAGCCCACCGCCCCCTGTAGCTCTTTCAAACTAAGAGGAGCATCCAGCATAGCTCTAGATTCCTCAGTCATTTTAGGTAACTGGGAATTACTCCAAGAAACCCAAGATTTCCTCAGTGGTAGGGTTCACCTTGGAGGTATATAGGGAAGCGTAAAAGGTATTTAGTTTTCTTAACACACCTGGTGTATCAGATACTTATTGGCCTGTAGAATCCTGAAGAGCACCAATATGCGAGGATCCCTGCTGCGCATTTGAAATCATGGGCAACATATGACCAACCTTCTCCCCCTCTGCAAAAAAACCTCTGCATTGCAAACTGTCTTTTTCTATCCGCCACCTCCAAAAGATGAAACTTCAAATAAGACTGTGCTTGTTATAGACAATCTCTTGTTTGGTGTCAGATTATTAATAAAGGCTGTTTCCCCTGCAGCCATATCTGAATGTAACATGGTGTCTAGGGCCTTTGATTTAGACTTAGTGATGTTATCGGCTTTCATCACCACACCTCTCAAATAAGCTTTCAAAGCCACCCATACTGATTGCACCGATGCCGATCCCACATTAATATCAAAATATTCACTCAGTAATTGTGGAACCTTCTCTTTATCATGCATAATAGATAGACAAAACAGATTAAGCCTGCACAACTGTGGGCCTCTACCCATCCCACGTAATTCTACAACCACCATAGAGAAGAATGATCCGACAGGGATCTAGGCATGTACACCGCCTCACTCACCATAGGGAGCAATGAGGAACTACACAAAGCTAAGTCTATACGAGATAGCGAGGCATAGGTTGAGGAGCAGCATGAAAATGGTCTATCCTGAGGATGCCTATATCGCCATATGTCTACTAGAGCAACTTAATTAGGAATAATACCAAACATTGTCAATTCTGAACCTGAAGGCTAAGAGGCTATACGACATCTGTCCCAATTGGAGTCAGGTACATTATTAAAGTCCCCAACGAGGAGACAAGGGACCCTTGGATGTAAAGCTACAAGTTCAAGCACCTCCCTCAGCAGGACAGTAGAGAAGGGGGAGGGATATACAAGGACACAAGGATGATAACCTGCTGATCTTTTTTGCAGAGAAGACATACAAAACATCCCCCCTCATTCAATTGCATAATACTCACTCCTCGAGAATTATTAGAGTAAACAGCATGGTATGCAAAGTCTATCCATGGTCTATGAATTTGATCTACCCTATCTTTAGTGACATGCATTTCCTATAAGCAATAGATAGCAGGTTGGCATCGTAGTAAGTATCTAATCACCCCATGTCATTTGGTCAGGGCCGATTCCAGCCTTTATGCTGCCTGAAGCGAAAATTTAAAATGGCGCCTCCGCAGATCTTGATTGATATCCCCCTGGCTGTTCTACATCACTAGAATCCTCCTCCAACTCTTGCGGATGCACCATTGTCTTGTACTCCCCTGGCACGCACTGTGCAGCGATGAAGCAGAGTACACCAAGCTGCAAGGTGCGTCCCCAAGTAGTACAAGGCAATGGCACATCCAAGAAAGTTGGAGGAGACTGGTAGGGATGTATAACAGCTGGAGGGATGTCAATCAAGCATGGAAAGGTGGGTTTGGAGGCAGGACTATGACGCTAATGTGATAGCGGCACCGTCCCATGACCCCTTATAGAGTAATTAGCATATAGTGTGCACCGTTTTAAATGTTGATTTGATAGATTTTGCTGCATCTGAAAAAAACACAAGGGGTATGTTTGGAAATATTGTCAGGTCATGTATTACTGCATGGTGGCAGTTCAAGGGGTTAAAACTACCTGACAGGTTCCCATTAAATATACAATGAATTGAAAACAACTCCATCTGCCCTGCAATTGTGTTATTATAAATATTTCCTATATAATTACAGCTCCAGAACCAAGCTCTGAAATATATACAGCACAAGAACCAAGCTCAGTACATAAATACAACACCAGAACCAAGCTCTGACATTTATACAGCACAAGAACAAAGCTCAGTATATAATTACAGCACCAGAACAAAGAGCAGTACATGAATACCCCAGAACCAAGCTCATATATATATATACACAGCACCAGAACCAAGATCATTACATAAATACAGAACCAGAACAAAACTCAGTACATAAATACACCAGAAGCAAGTTCAGTACATATATACAACACCAGAACAAAGCTCAGTACATATATACAACACCAGTACTAAGCTCAGTACATATATACAACACTAGAACAAAGCTCAGTACAAATATACAGCACCAGAACCAAGCTCAGTACATATATACAACACCAGAACAAAGCTCAGTACAAATATACAGCACCAGAACCAAGCTTAGTATACAAATACAGCACCAAAACTAAGCTTAGTACATAAATACAGCACCAGAACCATGCTCAGTACAAATATACAGCACCAGAACCAAGCTCAGTATACAAATACAGCACCAAAACTAAGCTTAGTACATAAATACAGCACCAGAACCATGCTCAGTACATAAATACAGTACAAGGACCATGCTCAGTACATAAATACAACACCAGAACCAAGCTCAGTATATATATACAGCACCGAAACCAAGCTCAGTACATATATACAGCACCAGGTTGTATAGGTTTGTACAGCAAAAAACTACAGCTCCCAGCCATGGCCCGAACAATGGTAAGGATATGCTGGGAGTTGCTGATTCACAAAAAAATAAAATAATCATACCACCCATAATCTCGCTGCAGATCATACAGTGACTACAGTACTGATTAGAGGTAGAATAAACATGTACATTAACTGACCCACCTGTAACGTCTTCTCAGATTCTAGTTGTAATTTTTCTCTTTTTTTCCTCCATCTGGTACAGACCTCTATGACTTCCCCCGACCACAGCCCATCTTTGCAGTTTGTCGCTCAGATGTTTTCAGCTTTTTACTTTTCAAATATTCCTGCACCTATAAACGAAGATAAAATTCTCATGGTGCCACACACTACGGCCCGAAATATTATAGTGCCATACACTGCACCTCTAATTATAATGGTGTCATACACTGTGTCCCTGATTATAATAGCGCCATACACTGTGTCATTGAAAGGCGCTGAATGACCGGGCACGAAACTTGCCTGTCCATTCAGCGCTTATGCATGTAATAGTATCTGCATCCTATAGACGCAGGTACAATTATAGTGCAGGAGGTGGTGGTGGTGGCTGGTTTCAGTGGCACCGCCGCCTCTCAGAGAGGCAGCAAACTGCTGCCTGAGGTGAGAAGCTTATGTCGCCTCATGGATGGTGTGGCCCTGCGTTTGGTAGCATCAGATAGCCCTCTAACATCCCAGCTAATTATCAGAATGGATAAAGCCATGTTGTAAAATGATAGAAATAAGTCGTAAATGTCACGGCTATGGGGTATGTGGACCCACTACCTGCTGCACCGTAGCGAAGTAGCAGCTGGCCAAACAAAAGTCAATAACAGTACCTAGGATAAGAGTACCTGGATAGATGATTTGGCAAGCACTCAGCATGGCAGACACTAGGCGTAACAGACGCGTGGCGTAGCAACATGTGGCGTAGCAGGCACTTGGCACAGATGATACTTGGCACAGATGACACTCTCGACTCTGACACTAGATAACGTACTGGAGCAAACACAATTATTGGAAATGGGATACAGTAAACGGGATCACTGAATACAACTAAGGGACCATTTGCAAAGACTAATATGGGCAGACACAACAACGCTCAGGCAAGGGGGCGGGGTCATTTTTATACATGGGGTGAGTAGGGATTGGATAACAGTTTAATTCTGATGCACCTTATGCACAGCAGCCGAGGACAGTCTTGTGTGCTAGCGTCTCAGAAGAGGGAGACGCCGGCAAGACTCAGAGGCCTGCGGTCATGGCCGTTGGCGGGTAAGTAATGCTGATGGTCTGCGATCGGGGCCATATCAGTAAGCATATGCATCTCTACCTCCCAACAATTCTCAAACATATCGGAATAGTAAGGTCGGACCCCCCTCCCCAAATTCCTCCCAGATCCCTTTACTCCAAAACAAAACATAACTGCAATAGGTTAAGCAATGGTATTGCTCTCACCCAGAGAGTAGGCGTCTGTTTGGATCAATACCTGACTTCAGCAATTACATCAATCATCTTCCTGTAAATGGAATGGAGTGTAAAGAGTGTAAGGAGCAGCAACCACTGCCCCCACGCATGTGCCACCTGGGCAAACTCCCCAGAAGGGACAAGGGTGCAAAACAACATTAGTGCATTACACTGCAAACAGAACAAGTAAACATCTCCTGTTAAACATGCCCCATAACTCCAGGCATTATGCAAGAAAGTCACACCGTAGATACATCTCACGTGTCAGGAGGTTCAGGAGCCGCTTTGAGCTGCCGCTCATGTTGATCCAGCCATTGTAAAGCCTATTTAGAATCTTCAAACTTGTGTACTGCCCAGGCCACCACTTGTATCTCGGCAGGAAACAGCATCGAGTATACCACTTTCAAATCCCGCAGTCTTCTTTTAGTGTCCAGGAAACGGGGCCCTTCTTTTTTGGACATCAGCTGAGTAATCTGGTAATAGGGAGATTTTACTCCTGTTGATGCTAAGCTCTGGCAAGTCATGAGCTTTACGTAGGAGGGTACAGTATCTCCCTCTTTAAAATGGAGCACTTTGGCCAGGATCAGTCGTGGTGGGCGGCCAAGTAGTAATGGCCTAGTGGGGACACAGGGAGCCCTCTCAAAGGCAAACAATGGAGATAGTTTGTCTTTCCCAAACTGTTGCACAAACCACTCCTCAATGAATTACGTGGGGTTAGACCCAGCAGATCTTTCAGGGACCCCAATGATATGGACGTTGTTACGCCTAGACCTCTTTTCCAGGTCATCCACTTTAATCCACAGAGCCACCGAATCTTGCACAGCTCTCCTAGAGACCTTTTTGACTTTAGTCATATAATTTTCTAGGGTCGAGGTTCTAGATTCCACCTCAGTGGTTCTCTCATAGATTTTATGAACATCTTGTCGCAGGACAGACAGTTCTTGTCTCATTCTCCCCACTTGTAACATGAGGGAGCTGATAGCAGAATTACACTTAGTAACGGCCCTTAATACCTCTTTCAAGGTGGGATCACGATCAGTAGTAGAAGAGCTTACATGTGCAGCAGATGTTCTCCTCTGTGGAAGCGATGGTGCCATATCAGATCCAGTGTGCTCCTCATTGGAGGACATCTCTGCAGAGTCCGAGCCATAAGCACCGTTGTTCTGGGACCAGGCGCATGGTCTCATCAGTCATAGCATCAGGGTAATTTCTGGCAAACTGTCTCAGCTGCTCTGCAACTTTCTCCCTTTTCTGAGCAGCTGCTGCTGACCTCCGCTCCCAATCTGCGCCATCTTGAAAATCGTCAGCCCGTCCGGCCTTTATCTGGGTTTTATCACCCTTCCGCGGCATATCAACCAGCAAAAGGTAGATCTGAGATCTTTATATTTAGGGGACTCCAGTCATATGCGGAAAACCGCCAGCAGTGCAGTGTACACCAGATAATAGTGCGGAGTGGAGGCAGGAGATCTGAACCGTGCGTCCTACTCCATGCACAGTCAGGCCTCGCCCCCTAATGACACAATTTAACTTACCATATAATGTACTGAGAAACTTTTAAAAATAATTTTGTGGGGTGGCTACCATGACAACCCATCGGCACCATGCGACTTTGAAAAGGGTACAATTTTTCCTCCAAAATAAAGTGCTTTATAGGGGGGGAAAAAGGCGACTATTTCTTTTAGTTCTTCTATGGGACTTAAACCCTTAACCTTCTGATCCCTCATATAATACAGTGCAATACTTCTGTCTTGCAATGCAATATATGTGTCAGTGTAAAACTGACAGGCAGTCGATTAGGCCCCTAGCTACCCATAGGAACCAAAAGGCACCCTGCTTCGTCATTCGGGAGGCGCCGATGCAGTGACAGGTGAAGACCCCTCCCTCTGCCTAACCATTTAAATGCCACGCTCAGCATTGACTGCGGCATCTGAGTTAAAAGACTGAGATTGGAGTTATCTCCAATCCCGGGCGCAAGAAAAGAACATCGGCTGTATTTTACAGCCGACACCAAGAAGTGATGGTGCTGGCTCAGTTCCTTAGCCCGCACCATCACAGCATCATAATAGTACTACGGCTCGCGTTAACTAACTGCCGTGACGTACTTTTATGGCACAGGCCAGAAAGGGGTTAATACATGCAGTAATAGTTAAAAAACGGTGTTATGTATTTTCTTTTGTAAAATATTGCATTTCAATTAACTCCTTCCAGACCGCCCACCATCTTTTGATGTCAGGCGGTGCAGGTGCCCAGTCTACAGCGACGTCTTTTGGCGTCGCTGTAGATGAGGCTGATGAGCGCTCGTGTGAGCTGTAATTTACAGCTCCTGATCTCAGAGCAGCCTCCTGAACACAGCTGGTGTTGTAAAACATTCCAACCCCAGCTGTTTAATTTTAACCGTTTGATTGCCGTGGCCATTGACCGTGACATGATCTAAGGGAATTCCTCTTTTTGATCACATCACCAGGATTCAGGTGATGTGATCAAACACCAGGAAATCACTCTGCAGTCAGCCCTGGGGACCTGCAAAAGACGCCAGGGCTGTCTGTTCCGTTTGCCTGCTGTTCGGGCACACTATGTGCTGCCCTAACAGCAGCCTGTGTCATAGTGACAGAGTGTAATGTATTAGCATACAGGAGTATGCTAATACATTATAAGTAAAAAATTAAGTTATAAATAAAGTTATCTTAATGGGATTAAAAAAAGAAAGTAACAAAAAAAAGAAATAAAAAAAGTCCCAAATAAAATTTCATTATTTTGCATAAAATATATCTTAGTGCCCCCACATTACATAAAAACAAAAAACGTACACATATTAGGCATCTACACGACCGTAATAACCTGAAGAATTAATTTAACAGGTTATTTAGCGTGAAACGTGAACGGGAGAAAAAATAAACAAGAAAAACAATGCAGAGAGTCACTTTTTCCTATATTCACTCCGTAAAAAATATTTGTTTTACCCTCAAACTTCGGGGAAAAAAAATACTATTTCACCTGCATAAAACAAGGTCTCATACAGCAACGTCAATGAAAAAACTAAAAAAGTTATGGCTGCTGAAAGGCAGAGAGGCAAAAACAGAAAAATGTAGCTGGTCATTAAGGTCTTTTCAGGCCCGGTCATTAAGGTGTTAAAGAGTATTAATGAAAGAATAGTTCAGTTGGAGTAATTTATTGATAGGAACATTTTAGTTCTGAATGTGTCATTGTAATAGACCATTGCTCTTAAAGGTGCAGTAATTTGATTTTCCGATATAGGATTGTATTAATTTCCAGATACAAATGAGATGAGTCAGAAGAACACATCCTGCTGGAATAAACTGTGCATTAATCTATTGATAATCTGAAAGAGGTTCAGTTTTTAACCATATCATTATTATTATTATTATTATTATTATTGAAAAAGCACGAAACAGAATGATATTGATTCTTTAAAGAGCAGCACGTGTTTTATGTGTAACTACTATATAAAAAAAAGTTGTTAGGCCCTTAACAAGCAAAAAAACAAAAAACAAACAGCTGCATATTTGATGCTTCAGAAGACACTTGCTCGCTTAATTGCTAAATGAGCTCCTGACAAGCACGGCACAACCGTATGTCTTTCAAGTTACCCCGCATGTCCAATCCACTTCGACATAAAACATACACACATTTTATAGCTTTCAGACTCGCTTTGTAATCAAGATAAAATACAATTTTCAGATGTGCAATAAGATAGGTTTGCTTTTGCATTTTACATGTGTCTAAGTAGATTTTCATTCATTAACTCAGCTCCGAACCAGTTTTCTTCTGCATCGGCGTTTGCAGGTAAGTCGATGTAGCTACTTACCTGCAAACGCTGATGCTGCTGCAGAATCAACTGTAGCCTCTGGTGCCGATGTGGCCGACACGATGCAGGACCTGTGAGTGACGACACAGCGTGATCTCTTGAGAACACGGCTGTGTCTGCACTGCCAGAAGCTGGGCGTTCTGAAGAGAAGTGGATGATACTTCTCGTCAGAACGCCCAGCTAGTAAAAGTAGTAAAAACGCCCCGATGTACGCACATAATACACGCCCACTTGGACTTTTACTTTAAACACGCCCACTTGGACTTTTGCAAGCCTCATTTGCATAAATACAAAAATGGTCATAACTTGGCCAAAAATGCTCGTTTTTTTAAAATAAAAACGTTACTGTAATCTACATTGCAGCGCCGATCTGCTGCAATAGCAGATAGGGGTTGCAAAATCTGGTGACAGAGCCTCTTTAAGAGCAGATCGATAATACAGCGCCCATAGCTTGCAATAGCCCATATTGTACCTCCACCAGTCCAATGTTATACAGAGGCAGCTTGAGGTTTTTTTCCCCATTGATTCTGTGGGAATCCACAGAAAAAAATGGTGTCATGTTCCACTTGATGCCATGTTACAGAGAGATTCTCCCCTAGAAGCACCAAAATATGAAACCATGGGGACACAGTTTCCAGACACACCGGCTCCAATCACATGGCAATGCAGTGTTCATGGTCCCTAATTATGTGTTTGTCGATTTGTACTATTAAAATTTATTTTCACAGTAACTGGTAATTTGCATTACATATTTTTTACCGATGTGGAATCATTCACAGTTTTCTGGTTACAAAAAGAAACAATTGACAGACATATTGTTATGGCCGCCGCTGGTCACTCCCTCTGCGGCCGTAAACTTGCCAGTCCCCGACATCTTCTGAACCGCAACCGGCGCCGCTCCTCTCCTTCACTCCATGCTGCTGGTCTTCCCAACCGCTGCTCTCCTTCGGCTCCCCTGGCAGCCACTAGTGTGTGCATGCTGTCACTCCCTTTCTTAAAGGGCCAGATGACACCAAATTCACCTAGCTTTTCATTGCTATTTGCCTGAGAAATTAGGTTTCTTTGTCTAGCTTGCTAGTTCTGCTCTCCTGTGATTACCATTGGGTATTCTGCTCAACCTTGACCATCCCTATATGCTGCCTATCCTGACCTTTTGCCTTTTTACCGTGACACAGTTTTCAGACACACAGGCTCCAATCACATGGCAATGCAGTGTAAAAAAAATACTGTGTGGATTGGGTCTGCTATTACTATTACTCTTATTATTCTATGGCGGAGCAGGGAGCTATCAGCTGAGCTCTCTGCTCTGCGATTTACTAGGGGCAGGGAGGCATTTGCCCCCGGGCCGGGTCTGTATTAGTTTAGGGCTACAGGGATATAAGAGTAGCAGAGGGGAGCAGTGGAAAGAATCCCTGTGATTCTCCTGCACAGAAAATGTGACCTCCGCCGAGTGGCTGCATTGTATGACATCACTTCTGAGGCACACGACCGTATTTTCATCTATCCCGAAATACTGTCCATAAATACGGATCCGCAAACATCCGTATTTCATCCGTATATACGGAAGGCTGTCCGCAACTAAGATCTATATTGCACCCATATTGCATCCGTATATACGGATTCGTAAAAAAGAGGGAGGATGCAAATGATGTCATTAGCATGTTGCATAGCAATGCTTCCGTAAATACTGACGGTATACGGATGCACATCTGTATACCGTCCGTATTTACGGACGCTCCCATAGACTTCTATGGGAGAGTCCTTGCCGTAATCACGGACAAGCATAGGACAGGTTCTATATTATTTTTTTCAGCACGCACACCCATCAGTAAGAATACTGAAAGGTGTCCGTGGCTAATAGAAATTAATGGGTCCGTAATTACTGTCAGTAATTACTGTCCATAATTACTGATGAAAAATAGAGTCGTGTGCATGGATCCTAATGCAGCTCCCCCGGGTCACACTCTGTGCAGGAGAATCACAGCTCCTCTCTCCCACCAGGCTGCAGTAAAATATGGGGCCCTGCAGTTTGCTGCACTGCAAAGCCCCATCTAGTTTCCAAGCAGGGAGGACGTAGGAAGAAGAAAGAGCTGGGGAGGAGCAGTGACACACAGCTCTCCTCCCCTTCTGCCTGCAAGTGTACCAGGCAGCTGAGGAAGATTCCTCCAGGACAGGTAAGGCTTCATGTCATCGACCGTGCTAGTAAATTACAACCCGCGGATAGCCGGCCGTTTTTACGAGCCGTGCTCCCATTATGAAGCATAGGAGCACGGTCCGTAAAATGAGAAAATAGGACATGTCCTATTTTTTTCGGCAGGTTCCTACGGCACGGATACCCTCCTATAGACATACGGGAAGGTATCTGTCGGCCATAGAAATGAATGGGCCCACACAGCTTAGTGTCCCCCTGTAGATTTTGCCATACAGCCTTCCTGTAGACAGTGCCATAATCCCCCACCTCCTCCTTGTAGATCGTGCAATACAGCCCCCCCCCACCACCCCCTTGTAGACAGTGCCATACAGTCCCCACCTCCCCCTTGTAGACAGCAGAGGCGTAGCTAGGTTCTCTTGCACCCAGGGCAAAGATTCAGATTGGCGCCCCCAACTTCTTTCTGGACATTTCCTTCCCCCTCGCCGTGTTTGCTTGCTCTACCAATCAATGAGGTGTCATTTTTTTTTCCACAATTTTTTTAATGTAACTCGAGCATAAAACTATTTGTACATTTTACAAGCGATATAGTTCTATAGGGGAGATACCATAACAATAAATTAGAAGAAAATAAATGAAAGAGGCCACACACAGCCCCTTGTAGATAATGCCACACACAGCTGCCTGTAGATAGCGCCACACATAGACCCCTTGTAGATAGCGCCACACACAGCCCCCTGTAGATAGCGCCACACACAGACCCCTCTTGTATATAACGCCACACAGCCCCCTGTAGATAGCGCCATGCACAGCTGCCTGTAGATAGTGCCACACACAGCCCCCTCTTGTATATAATGCCACACAGCCCCCTGTATATAGCTCCACACACAACCCCCCCTTGTAGTTAATGCCACACAGCCCCCTGTAGATAGTGCCACACACAGCTGCCTGTAGATAGTGCCACACACAGCCCCCTCTTGTATAAAACGTCACACAGCGTCCTGTAGATAGCTTCACACACAGACCCACCTTGTAGTTAACGCCACACAGCCCCCCTGTTGTAGATAGTGCTACACAGCCCCCCCGTTGTAGATAACGCCACACAGCCCCCTGTTGTATATAGCGCCACAGAGCCCCCTGTTGTAGATAGCGCCACACAGCCCCCCTTGTAAATAGCACCACACACAGCCCCCCTTGTAGACAGTGCCACACACCGCCCCCTTGTAGATAGTGCCACACACCCCCCGCTTGTAGATAGTACCACACAGCCTTCCCTTGTAGATAATGCCACACAGCCCCGCTTGTATATTGCGCCACAATGCCCCTCCTTGTAAATAGTGCCACACTGACACCCTTGTAAATAGCGCCACACTGACCCCCTTGTAAATAGCGCCACACTGACCCCCCTTGTAAAATAGCGCCACACTGCCCCTCCTTGTAAACAGCGCCACACAGCCTCCCTTGTAAATAGTGTCAATATAGTCCCTCTTGTAGATAGTGCCACACACAGCCCCTCTTGTAAACAGAACCAACACAGCCCTCCTTGTAGACAGTGCCATACACAGCCCGCTGCCCCCCTTGTAGATAGCGGCACACTCCCCACTTGTGAATATAGCCTACCTCTACCACTCTCCGCTCTGCCTGACGTGACTCAGTGGAGGAGCCTACGAGGTCATGCGTAGTTCCTTCTAACTAGGGTCGGTGACAGCCCGGGAGTGGACCAGTGAGGTCAGGTGACAGGTCAGGTGACTGGACTGGTCCTGTGAAGGATTTGCCTGACACAGCTTGTGTGTCGACGCCCGTGGTTAATCAGCCTGCATCTGTTCCTAGGTCTGCTAGAGTGACTCGATCTGCTACCACTCAGGCTGGTAGGCTGAGGAGTGGGAGAGCCTATCGCAGCCTGGCCAGATGGTTCTAGCTCCCGCCCTTGGTCCACTTATACCTTCATTTGCTGCTTGTCCTTTGCCTGTGATTCTCTTGTTTCCTGGCTCTGCTGTTACCTTTGACCTCTGCTTCATACTGACCCTGGCTTGACTGACTATTCTCCTGCTCTGCATTTGTTACCACGTACACTCCTGGTTTGACTCGGCTCGTCCACTACTCTATTGCTCACGGTGTTGCCGTGGGCAACTGCCCCACATTCCTTTGCTTTTGTATTCCCTTGTCTTGTTTGTCTGTCGTGCACATATTGAGCGTAGGGACCGTCGCCCAGTTGTACGCCGTCCCCTAGGACTGGCTGTGCAAGTAGGCAGGGACTGAGTGGCGGGTAGATTAGGGCTCACCTGTCTGTCTCCCTATCCTGTCATTACATAATCACAGGCCCATATACCTTTTCTACCCTGGTCCCTGACACACTATGGACCCCCTTGAGGCCCTGCCCTTCACCTCATTTCTTGAACCCCACCTCAAGTTGCCTGACCGGTTCTCAGGCGACCGGAAGGCTTTTTTCTCTTTTCGGGAGAGTTGTAGACTCTATTTCCTATTAAGACCCCACTCCTCTGGTTCTGAGAGCCAGCGAGTGGGTATAATTATGTCCTGGCTCCAGGACGGCCCCCAGGAATAGGCCTTCTCCTTGGCTCCTGACGCCCCTGAATGTTCTTCTGTTGACCTTTCTTTTTCTGCTCTCGGGCTCATCTATGACGAGACTGACAAGACTGCCTTTGCCGAGAGTCAGCTGGTGACCTTATGTCAGGGTAAGAGACTCGTTGAGGAGTACTGTTCTGACTTTAGGAAGTGGTGTGTAGCTTCTCGGTGGAGTGACCCTGCCTTGAGGTGCCAGTTTAGATTGGGTCTGTCGAACGCTCTGAAAGACCTGTTAGTTAGTTATCCCTCTTCTGACTCTCTAGATCAGGTTATGTCATTAGCGGTAGGTCTTGACCGACGTCTCAGGGAACGACGACTTGAACGTTTTTGTGCATTCTCCTCTGGCTCCCCTATGATGGCCCCCGAGGCTCCGTTGCTTCGTTCTTCCACGGAAAACTCGGATGAACCAATGCAACGCAGGGCCTCCGTGTCTCCCCAACAACGTAGAGAGTTCCGCAGGAAATATGGTCTCTGCTTCTACTGTGGGGATGGCAAGCATCAAGTGAACGACTGTCCTAGACGTAAGAATAAGCAGCCGGAAAACTTCCGCGCCTAAGTGACCATCGGGGAGGTCGCTTGGGCGCACAGGTATTTACTGTATGCATGAAACCTAATAAGATCTTGCTTCCCTTTCAGGTCTCGTTTTACGGAAGGTTTGCCACTGGCAGTGCCTTCGTGGATTCAGGGTCTTCTGCTAATATTATGTCTGTGGAATTTGCTATGTCTCTAGCCATGCCATTGATTCATTTGCCTAAACCTGTCCCGGTAGTGGGTATCGACTGCACCCCACTTGCTAATGGTTATTTTACGCAGCATACCCCTGTTTTTGAATTAATTGTGGGCTCCATTCATTCGGAGCAGTGTTCAGTGTTGGTGATGCAGGGATTATCGTCCGATTTGGTTTTAGGCCTTCCTTGGTTGCAGATGCATAATCCCACGTTTAACTGGAATACCGGGGATCTTACTAAATGGGGTAATGAATGCATGACGTCCTGTTTTTCTATTAATTTGGTTTCTCTCGCTGAGGAGGTGAACACTCTACCTGAGCTTATTCGGGATTTCGCTGATGTTTTTTCTAAAAAAGCTTCCGAAGAGTTACCTCCTCATAGAGAGTACGATTGCGCAATCGATTTGGTACCAGGAGCTAAGCTCCCTAAAGGTAGGATATTTAATCTCTCTTGTCCCGAACGTGAAGCCATGAGAGAATATATCCAGGAAAGCCTGGCCAAGGGTTACATTCGTCCCTCTACTTCTCCGGTAGGTGCTGGCTTCTTCTTCGTAGGGAAGAAGGGTGGTGGTCTTAGGCCGTGCATCGATTACCGAAACTTGAATAAGGTCACTGTAAGGAACCAATATCCCCTTCCTCTGATTCCTGATCTCTTCAATCAGGTTCATGGGGCCCAATGGTTCTCTAAGTTTGATCTTCGGGGGACTTACAACCTTATCCGAATCAGAGAAGGGGATGAGTGGAAGACCGCGTTTAACACGCCCGAAGGTCAATTCGAATACCTCGTCATGTGCTTTGGGTTGTGTAATGCTTCCGCGGTCTTCCAGATTTTCATAAATCCAGTATAAGGAAAAAAATCGGGGAAATCCAAGGGCGCAGCCGTATCCAGATAAAATTGTTTTTATTTTGTACATAGAACAACAACAAAAAGGATTGTGTTTCGAAGCCGTACCGGCCTCTTCGTCAGGTCAGAGTACAAGTGATTGTCCTACGAAAGCACACAGTTTATATAATCCAAAAAACAGATGACTACCGGGTTAAATGAGAGGTCAGATTAAAAGGCGGGTTCAAACAGGTTGTTCTCAACGAAATAGGCCTGTTAACCCCTTAAAAACTTGTATATATATATAAACACATATATATATGTATTGATAAATATCAACCAAGTTTATATAGGATCCTAGGTCTGCTAGAGTGACTCGATCTGCTACCACTCAGGCTGGTAGGCTGAGGAGTGGGAGAGCCTATCGCAGCCTGGCCAGACGGTTCTAGCTCCCGCCCTTGGTCCACTTATGCCTTCATTTGCTGCTTGTCCTTTGCCTGTGATTCTCTTGTTTCCTGGCTCTGCTGTTCCTGCTGTTACCATTGACCTCTGCTTCATACTGACCCTGGCTTGACTGACTATTCTCTTGCTCTGCATTTGTTACCACGTACACTCCTGGTTTGACTCGGCTCGTCCACTACTCTGTTGCTCCCAGTGTTGCCGTGGGCAAGTGCCCCACATTCGTTTGCTTTTGTGTTCCCTTGTCTTCTTTGTCTGTCATGCACATATTGAGTGTAGGGACTGTTGCCCAGTTGTACGCCATCGCCTAGGACGGGCTGTGCAAGTAGGCAGGGACTGAGTGGCGGGTAGATTAGGGCTCACCTGTCTGTCTCCCTATCCTGTCATTACAGGTCCACTCCCAGGCCGTCAAAGACCCCAGTCAGAACGCCGCCGCATGAACTCCTGGCTCTTCCTAACGCTGATCGCTGCTGCTGGTGTCCGACATACAGGGCGCCTATCAGCAATGATCAGCTGCTCTGCCACGGCGCCCCCTTCCCTACTTCCTAGTTGAGCCCAGGGCACAGGCCCCGCCTACCCCCTAGATGCCCCTGGTAAACAGTGCCCCCAAACAAAAACAAAAATTGTACTCACCTAGGCCCCGATCCCACGACGAACTGAGCTGCTTCACGACGGGATCCTTGCGTAGGCCGGCATTATCCTGTAGCCTAGAACAGAGTTTCCCAACCTATTCGGACTCGAGGCAGCACTGGAAAAATAAAATTTCCTCAGGGCACCCCTACCAAGAATTGTTTAGAGAAACACAGAAAACGGCTAAAAACAAGAAAAAAAACAAGGCACATTTTGTATTTACAGCGTTGTTTAACCTTTTATTGCGTTTTTTTCTTAAGCTGTTGAAGCAAATGCAAAAGACGCAGGCTAAAAAGCTCCAAACGGGCACCTCAGGTATTTTCTGCCTACTATTAATTTCAATTGGAGGTCAGAGGCGGGAACCACTTAAAGACCATCAGCCCACCACTCACAGTAAAATGACCACAGCACGCCACTCACAGTAAAATGTTCATCAGCCCCCCACACACAGTAAAATGACCATCAGCCCACCACTCACAGATTCCCCCTGTAGGTAGTGCCACACAGCCCCTTGTAGGTAGCACCACACAGCCCCTTGTAGGTAGCGCCAAACAGCCCCTTGTAGGTAGCGCCACCCAGCCCCCTTGTAGGTAGCTCCACACAGCCCCCTTGTAGGTAGCGCTGCACAGCCCCCTTGTAGGTAGCGCCGCACAGCCCCCTTGTAGACAGCACCACACAGCCCCCTTGTAGATAGCGCCACACAGCCCCCTTGTAGATAGCGCCACACAGACCCCTTGTAGATAGCACCACACAGCCTCATTGTAGATAGCGCCACACAGCCCCCTGTAGAGAGCGCCACAGCCTCCAGTAGATAGTGCCACATAGCCCTCTGTAGAGAGCGCCACAGAGCCCCCTGTAGAGAGCACCACACAGCCCCCTGTAGATAGTGCCACATAGTCCCCTGTAGATAGTGCCACATAGTCCCCTGTAGAGAGCGCCACACAGCCCCCTGTAGAGAGTGCCACACAGCCCCCTGTAGAGAGTGCCACACAGCCCCCTGGTAGGGAGTGCCACATAGCCCGCTGGTAGGGAGTGCCACAAAGCCCACTGGTAGGGAGTGCCACACAGCCCCCTGATCGGAAGAGCCACACAGCCCCCTGGTAAGTTGTGCCACACAGCCCCCTGATATGGAGTGCCACTCAGCCCCCTGGTAGGGAGTGCTACACAGCCAGCTGGTAGGTAGTGCCACACAGCCCACATTCCCATTGTTTGTAGTGCCACAAAGCCCACAGCCCCCTTTTAGGTAGTGTCACACAGCCTACAGCCCCCTTGTAGGTAGTGCCACACAGCCCACAGCCCACAGCCCCCTTGTAGGTAGCACCCCCTTCCTGTAGATATCGCCACTGTAGCTCCCTGAAGGAGCTGAATCCCCTTGTGGCAGGGGATTCCGCTCCTGGAGAGCTCTGCTTGATGTCTCTGTCCATATATGGACAGTGACATCAGGGGAAACTCCTGAAGCGGAATCCTCGTTCACAGCATTGCCGACACTATGACCGGGAATTCTACTCCAGGAGAAGCTCCTGTCATCTGTGTCCATTTATGGACAGGGACATCATTGGCTTCTCCTGGCGTGGAATCCCCGGTCACAGCGTCTGCACTGCTGTGGACGGGATTCAGCTTCAGGAGTTTCCCCTGATGTCACTGTCCATATATGGACAGAGATATCAAGCGGAGCACTCCAGGAGCGGGATCCCCGGCCACACAGGGATTCCGCTCCTTCAGGGAGCTACAGTGGCGCTAGTAGATAGCAGAGCAGGGAGATACCTCCCTGCTCTGCTATAGTGCCATCACTGCTACTGTGGCAGCCGCAGCGGCTTCTAGCAGCGCCACCGCCCTCATGCTCAGTGTCGCCGCTAGCAGCCGCTATGGCTGCTATAGCGGTAGCGACGGCACTGAGTGAAGAAGTGACCATGCGGAAAGGTGACTGCTGAGTCTCTGGGACCAGGCGTTTCTGAAACAAACAGGGGAAGGGAGCCAGCGCAATGCCCCCTTCCACCTGCTGGAGTGATGCGCCCTGTGCGAAGGTACAGGTCGCACACCCCTAAGGCCGGCCCTGCTCCTGGCATCATAGACGTTTTATAAAGCTAGTTGTCTCTGCCTCCTGCTGTTCCGTACTGTGCCATTTTGTTGTTCAGTATGGAACAGCAGTTCCGTGTGGAGGCAGAGACTCCTAGCATCATATAATGTCTATGATGCCAGGAGTCCCATTCACCTGTACCGTGGTCGAGCTTGGAAATGCGGCCGACACTTGGACCGTTTTTTCATAGCCCGAACTCGGTCGTGTGCAAGAGGTGTAAATGTAATCTGTGGGGTAAGGGAAATCTGTTTTAATTATTTTTTTTATTATTAAAAAAAATCTTATTTTTTAGATACAGTTTCTATGTATTCTGTATACATAGAAAATGTATCTTGCCGTCAATGCTAAATCCATCAGCTCTGCAGGACTGACAGCTTAACTGGGGTTTCCAGCCTGTATAAATTGATGGCCTATCCTCAGCATAGGTCATCAATAGCTGATGGGTCGGTGTTCGACTCCCGAGACCCCCGCCAATCAGCTATTTTTAAGGGGGTGCAGCGCTTGCCCTGCTTCCCCTTAATTTCTATTTGCTCACTGTGAATCTTCGACACGCATTTAGCGGCGATTCACGAGTATTGCAGCCTTTTCTCCAATTGAAGTGAATTGTAGAAAAGCCTGCAAAATCTGTGAATCGCCGCTAAATGCGTGTCGACAATTCACAGTGAGCAAGAAATTAAGGGGAAGCAGCGCTAATACTAGCGCTGCACTCCTTTCAAAACAGCTTATCCCGTGAGTCGCACCCTGACCCATCAGCTAATAATGACCTATCCTGAGGATAGACCATCAATGTTTAAACGAACCCTGGTCCTGTGTGTTTCTGTTATGCAGGATCCTGCTAATATCGATCACATCTAAGTTCATGAACTTAGATGTGATCGATAATAACATCATTCTTTCCAATCATTTACTTGTGTAATCAGGGCAACAAGCAGCCGATGAATGAGCAAGCGCTCGTTCATCGGCTAATCAACTTCTTTACGCGGCCAATAAAATGGTCGCTAGTCGGCAGCACATCTCTCTGTCTAAACAGGGAGACGTACTGCAGACATGATTGAAATGTATGGGGACGAGCGATTGTAGTAACGAGCGCTCGTCCCCATACATAACCAATTATAGTTTCTTGTGAAAGGAGCAGAAGAGCGCAGATCGACGAGATGTTTAGTGGATCAGCACTCATTTTCATGGCCCTTGTCGGGTTGTGTAAAAGGACCCTAGAGAAATGCTTTAGTTGAAGGGGCGTCTGTGTTTCTTTTTTGATAAATCTTCTCATATGATATACTTACGTTGCTGTTTCTTGGCTGTTCCACCACTGATGATTTTCTAGGTCTCCTAATGCTCCTTTATTTATGATCTTGCGTCATGTCTGTCATCTATAACAATATCGCATCACGCTGTAATAATGTAGGATTGTTATGGACGATACTCAATGGTACTAGGTTATAAAATAAAAAAAGTATCAGGGGATCCAGAAACCATCAGTGGTGGTACCGCCCAAGAAACAGCAATGTAAGTGTATGACTGTCAATGTGTCTAATGTTTTCATGTTCTGTTAATACGAGCTTTAAAAAATAAAACGTGCGATTTTAGCATGAAAACATCACCACCAGCCGCCGTCGTCGTCTTTTGATGATGGCTGAATTCAAAGCCCAGTTATTGAGGATAGGCTGCTACATATGGGTCTGTGCAATAGGCTTGCCCCAGACTAAAATTTGCCAGTCAGGCCCTGCCTGCAGCCCATAAGACGCTGGGACAGGATCCCTGCGCAGGCCGACACGATGACGTCACTGGATCACGCTGACCAACGCAAGGGTCCCGTCTCGTTGTGTGGCACCATCTAGAGGGAGTATGTGTGTGCATAGCACTATCTATAGGGGGGTAACTATAGGGGCCATAGTCTTATAGATATCTCCGAGATATATATATATATTTTTTTTTTGGGGGTAAACATATGTCTTGGGGCTTGTGCCCCTGATCTTTTAAGACCCTAGCAATGCCCCTAAGTAGAGAAGTAGATGATATAGATATATAAATGGTACAATAGTGTTAAAAGGGTAGCATATGTAAAATGCAAACCCTAAAAATCTTACACTGTATCACTCAAAGCAGGTGAGAGGTAGCCATGATGTAAATGCATGTTTTACATTGTTTTTATTCTTGATTTTTATTTTATTTCAAGCTAAACAAATTGAAGTAAAAGCATAGCACAAAATAACTAGAACAACAAAACAAGGCCATATCAGAGATAGTAACCAAACATTAAACCTGAGAGGACCATCCCCAAGTACGGCAAAAAAATCTCTGCTTGACCGATGTGATACATAGGTCGGGTGAGGCTGGCCTTTTGAGGGGAAAACCCTTGATAAACAAATATCGACCGGGGCTATTGAAGCAGGCAACGTCAAAACCGAAGATGGGAAAAAGGGGGAGGGAGGGGAAAAGAAAGATAGGAGAAAGAAAACCCTATCTAGTCCAATCTAGAAGGGAACAGTATGCAGTCAAACCTTGGAATATAAACCACGGGGTCTACGAGGAAGCGAAAGAGGTATGAGTATCCCAAAACAATGGGGTGAGTTCCTCTCTTGTCATAATATCATCCACTTTGTGGACCCAGTGGTCCATGATGTTGGAGAAATAGATTTCCAATGAGCTGGGACACATGGCCAGTCAGCGTTGTTCCAGTATTGTTTTCCGATATGTTTTTTGGTAAGATCAGAAAGGTGCATGTTTTCCATTTTTGTATGTAGTATTAGTCTGTGTTCCCCAAATGTTAACACTAAGTTGCAAACATTTTTGTGTTGTTAAATGAATCTTCCAGGTTTAATTGATGGAAAGATAGGTCTTCAATGTGTGATTGTTACAGACAGACCCCCAAGATCCACACCGAGCAAGTAAAAAGGGGCTTCAACACCCGCTGTATGGGCAGGGGCCCATTTATTGCAGTACCATCACAGATTTGCTGAAATTTTAGGAACTAAGCATTACAAATATTGTTTCCCAAAACAATAAACAAAGTGACTGCCAGTTCAGATGTGACTCTATGATGCTAAGGTCACAGAGGGCTATTTTTGTTGCAGTTTTCTACATATATAAATTCTGTGGCCACTGAAATTATGGGATCCTTCATATACTACAGGAGTGCACTATGAAAGTTTGATCACTTGCCTTTTCAAAACAGTTCTGGGAACATTTTCCTAGAATTGCTTTTTAAAACAAACACTGTACGTGAATTTTTTTTTTTTAAATCAATCCAATTTTATTGATACGAACACAAAAATAAAATAACACATTGACATTCACATTTCAATTTTCCAACATCGTATACAATAGTTACAGCATATCAGAAAACCCCCAACATCCCCTCTTCCCCCCCGCACAGCCCCCCACCATATCTCCACCCATTGTTTTTTGTACCATTCCTGGCCAGAGCTAATTTCTCTTATCAAGGTTCCCCACCACCCCTTCTTTGCTCCAAACTCTATCACCTCCAATTCCTCAGACGACTCTTGCCCTTAATCTACTCAGTTCAGGTGACAGCACCTCAGGACAGGCCAACCATCTGCTCCATTGTTTATCCAATGTTTTTTCCGTGCCCCTTTTCGAAAATATTTTATACTCCATCAGGATATTATAATTCAATATTCCTACAATTTCCCTCATCCCTGGTGGCTCCGCGTCCAGCCAGTATTTAGCAATGCATTTCCTCGTTTGATATAATATTTTGGCAATTGCCAGACTTGCCATTCTGTCACTCTCCAATTCTCCCACCGCTCCCAACAACATAACTTTAGGGTCTGCCGCCAATTCCCGACCATACACCTGCTTTATCAGATCCAATATTTCCCCCCATAGGGTCCTCAGGGCCTCACATGACCAAAACATATGAAATATGTCCGCCTACTCCTCTGTGCACCTAGGACATTTAGCATCCGCTCTAATACCCATCTGTTTTAATACCCACGGGGTGTGGTACACTCTATGTATCACTGTATGTGAATTTAATTGAAAATGTGCAAAATAGCTGTGCGAAAAACTGTGTCTCTAGGGCCACCTATAGATGACTACCTATAAGTTAAAAGGGTTGTCTACTGCCGCACAACTGATGACCATCAGTACATGATCTGTGGGTGTCTGACACCCGGACTCTGCACCGTTAAGCCGCTCCAGCTACCTCCGGGCACCAGACGCCCATGCCGGTAGCAGATAGCTCCGGTCATGGAATAGCAGCCGAGCTGCAGTACTGCAGCTCTGCTCCTATGCAAGTGAATAGGAGCAGAGCTATAGTTCAGCAGCACGGCCGCTATGCAATATAAAGAGCCAACTGCTTCTGGCACCGTACATTGCATAATGTGCCATAACATCCGTGCCGGCAGGCCACCGGAGCAGCTGATCGGTGTGGAGTTCGGGTGTCGGGCCCGCACCGATGATATACTGATGACCTATCTGGAGTATAGGTCATCAGTTGTCCGGTAGTGGACAACCCCTTTAATGTTGTACCCTTTATAGTGCCTTGAGACATCAGTATCTTCTAAGAGCTGCTTCACTCAGCCAACTAGAACCCTATTCTTTGCTGATGAGGAGCAACAACTCAGAAACAATTCTGTCTACAAATGGGTGTCTCTAGTTTGGTTATTAACGCTAGTCATGTTTCAAGGCTCTATAAAAGGTCCAACATTGATTTACAGGGTAGTCACCTATAAGTGAGACGGTTTTATTCCTTCTGGAGGACAGATATTTGTCATACTTTTCTAAGGGAGCATTGCCTTTAAGACTCCCTACCAGCTGAATCTCCAGAAGGAGAATCGGTACCATCCAAGAGCTGCTTTAATAGAAAATATGGATAGTTTCGTGCACTGGTTATGCACTTTTCTTCTGCACTATACATTGTGAACTATACCTATTACTGCAACTGCCAGTGGTGAATTGTATGCATCATCATATTCACTATAATCACCTCAGCTGATTCCTGAAAAGCTCTATAAGTGGGATTTATATACAAGTGCACAAGCAAAAACTGCGGACATATGGTCTTTAAAAATGAATTAGATCAATGCTCTTTAAAACAAATCAGCCTTTTTGTTTCCAGTTTTATAGAATTCCCTTTGAGATCAATAGTCACTGAGGAGACTAATTAAGTGTTTCTCTTAAGCAGAGTCACACACAAGGATGAGAGGTGTCATCTAAAGGTTTTAACAGTATGTCCAAGACAGTTATTGCCCTGGATATTGGAGAAAGAAAGCAATTTACGAAAAGAGGAAGAGGGAGGCAGGGGGTAGTCGGTATAAAAATTTGAGATTCCATTAACCTATAGAATTTTTCCACTTAATTCCCAGCACAGCATTTTTCAGGACACGTCCCATCCAGTGTTAAAAACGAAATGGAAAAAAATATTTTTTCCCTATAAATACGGTATATACTTGAATCTGTTCCTTCAAGTATTTGTCCTGCTATGTGTACCTTGAACCTGTCTTTCTCATTTATCTGAATGTTCTATTTCTTTTTTTATATGTAATAAAACATTGATCACCTAATTTAGGGGTCTCAAACTCCGCCGGGTAAATTGGCCGCACATAGAAAAAATTACAATACTACATTACATTACTATAATAATACTACATTACTATAACATTACTATAATAATAATAATAATAATAATACTACGTTTCTATAATAACAATACTACATTACTATAGCAATACTATATTACTATAATACTACATTACTATAATAATGATAATACTACATGGCTTGGTAGTAGTTTTGTTTGCTGTTTTACTGGTAGTTCAGTTTATAGTGTGGGGGCACAGGTAAGCTGGGCAGACTAGATCGGGACATAATTAATGGGTATAATAATGTGGCAAATAAATAATAAAATTATTCATAGACGTTTGAAAAACAAATTTAGGCTACGTTCACATCTGCGCCAGCTTCCCGTTCCGACGTTCTGTCGGAGCTTTCCGTCGGAATGGAACCCTGACTGACACAAATGGAAACCAAAGGTTTCCGTTTCCATCACCATTGATTTCAATTGTGACGGATCTGGTGCCAAAGGTTTCCGTTTGTCTACGTTGTGCAAGGGTCATGTAGTTTTGACGGAATCAATAGCGTAGTCGACTACGCTATTGATTCCGTCAAAACGACGGAGCCCGTGCACAACGGAGACAAACGGAAACCATTGGCACCGGATCCATCACCATTGAAATCAATGCTGATGGAAACTGAAACCTGTGGTTTCCGTTTGTGTCTGTCAGGGCTCCGTTCCGACGGAATGTCGGAATGGAGCCCTAGCGCGGATGTGAACGAAGCCTAAAATCGTTTTTTATGTTTTACAACATTTTCTTCAATAAAATTACTTTTTTGTAAAAATAATGTTTTTTGTGTCACCATGTTCGAAGAGCCAAAACTTTTTTTTAAAAATTTAGTTCCACTAGGGAACTCAAAGACCTGAACCCCTTGATCGCTATTCTAAGTAATTGCACTATTTATGTTGCGCAATCTATTACAACTGTCAGTTTTACACTGACATGCAGCTTATTAGGGCCTAATAAGCTTTCGTACTTGGCAGACCCGGAGGCCACTGTTAGGCCTCCGGGTGCTATAATAACCATCGGCATCCTTGCAATCTCATCAGGGGGTGCCGATGGGCTACAAACCACTTAGATGCTGCGGTCACTATTAACCTTGGCAGCTAAGGGGTTAATAGGCTGGGATTAGAGCAACTCCGGGCCCGGCTGTTACAGCAGAGTGTCAGCTGTAATATATATCTGACACCTGCGGCTGATGGCGCGGGCTCAGCTTCTAAGTCTGCTCCATCAACTTTTCGTAACTGTGCGACAAATTGCAGGAACCCCTTGATGACCATGACGTACAATTACGAGAAATGTCGGCAATGGGTTACTACTATGTCTTTGCAGGGGATTTGAAGATTTGTAATGGAAAAACTAAGCTCGGACCACTTTAAATATACATTATGAAATTAAATAACATAACATTTTGTACTTTTTAAATAATTTTTTTTTTAATGCTCTTTGCACTGTTCACGTGTGTCTGAATTATGCAATTTTAGGCACTCTGTGTGCTGTCGCATAGTACCTCTGTGAGGCAATATATTCTTCCCCATATGCTATGGTTCTATGAAAGAATACATCAAAATTTATTTTCTCATGGATTCCGCATAAATCCAGGATAAAAAAAAATCTCTATGTCTCCGTATGAAACTGGAGAGACAGAAAGGTATAATATGGGCCCATAGCAGGCTATGGGTGCCGTATTACAGATCTATACAGATCTGTAATACGTCAGTGTGAATGGGCCCTTAGCCTGCGATCACATAAATATTTATTACCCCAAGATATCACTAAACAAGTTCTGTCAATAATGATTCTTGTTGTTTTAAAACAGTAGTAATCCTATTAATTCTATATAGGATTATTGTACAATGGCCACATCACCTGTATAATGATTCAGACTTCCGATTTCACACCTGACATCAGTACTTCTGCCAAATAAGGAATTTGCTGTTTTCATGGAGGGGGTGTTTATTATGGGAACATTGCCCCTTTGTCATGTAATGGAGCCATGTTGCTTGAGTAGGTGTATAAAACTGGCAGTGCACCAATCAGTCTTTAACATTTCTACTACATCTAGTTGTTATGGGTGGGTGGGTTTTCTGGATTTGGCAGAACACTTGTACTATTAAGAGTCTGTTCCAAAACCTGATTACAAGCTATTCAATTACTTTCATTCCTTCAATAATTTGTATAATGCTTTACTGTATCTTGAATATATTCATTATTTTAGGCCATTAAGCATGTATTGCCATTTGAAGTCAATGCAACCTCTTAGCGACAGCTGCCAAGTAACTAGTATGACTTGCTTTTCTCATTTTTAGGAATTATGCAAAGTAGGTTCAGTTACATGTTAGTTTAGTTTTTAATATTAATCTAGTAGTTTATAGTAGTTGCCACTTGTGGGAGCGCCTTCCACACATATATACAGTGGAGGAAATAAGTATTTGATCCCTTGCTGATTTTGTAAGTTTGCCCACTGTCAAAGTCATGAACAGTCTAGAATTTTTAGGCTAGGTTAATTTTACCAGTGAGAGATAGATTATATAAAAAAAAAAATAAGAAAATCACATTGTTAAAATTATATATATTTATTTGCATTGTGCACAGAGAAATAAGTATTTGATCCCCTACCAACCATTAATAGTTCAGCCTCCTCCAGACCAGTTACACGCTCCAAATCAACTTGGTGCCTGCATTAAAGACAGCTGTCTTACATGGTCACCTGTATAAAAGACTCCTGTCCACAGACTCAATTAATCAGTCTGACTCTAACCTCTACAACATGGGCAAGACCAAAGAGCTTTCTAAGGATGTCAGGGACAAGATCATAGACCTGCACAAGGCTGGAATGGGCTACAAAACCATAAGTAAGACGCTGGGTGAGTAGGAGACAACTGTTGGTGCAATAGTAAGAAAATGGAAGACATACAAAATGACTGTCAATCGACATCGATCTGGGGCTCCATGCAAAATCTCACCTTGTGGGGTATCCTTGATCCTGAGGAAGGTGAGAGCTCAGCCGAAAACTACATGGGGGGAACTTGTTAATGATCTCAAGGCAGCTGGGACCACAGTCACCAAGAAAACCATTGGTAACACATTACGCCGTAATGGATTAAAATCCTGCAGTGCCCGCAAGGTCCCCCTGCTCAAGAAGGCACATGTACAGGCCCATCTGAAGTTTGCAAATGAACATCTGGATGATTCTGAGAGTGATTGGGAGAAGGTGCTGTGGTCAGATGAGACTAAAATTGAGCTCTTTGGCATTAACTCAACTCGCCGTGTTTGGAGGAAGAGAAATGCTGCCTATGACCCAAAGAACACCGTCCCCACTGTCAAGCATTGAGGTGGAAACATTATGTTTTGGGGGTGTTTCTCTGCTAAGGGCACATGACTACTTCACCGCATCAATGGGAGAATGGATGGAGCCATGTACCGTCAAATCCTGAGTGACAACCTCCTTCCCTCCACCAGGACATTAAAAATGGATCGTGGCTGGGTCTTCCAGCACGACAATGACCCAAAACATATAGCCAAGGCAACAAATGAGTGGCTCAAAAAGAAGCACATTAAGGTCATGGAGTGGCCTAGCCAGTCTCCAGACCTTAATCCCATCGAAAACTTATGGAGGGAGCTTTAGATCCGAGTTGCCAAGCGACAGCCTCGAAATCTTAATGATTTACAGATGATCTGCAAAGAGGAGTGGGCCAAAATTCCATCTAACATGTGTGCAAACCTCATCATCAACTACTAAAAATGTCTGACTGCTGTGCGTGCCAACAAGGGTTTTGCCACCAAGTATTAAGTCTTGTTTGCCAAAGGGATCAAATACTTATTTCTCTGTGCACAATGCAAATAAATATATATAATTTTGACAATGTGATTTATTTATTTTTTTCTTCATATAATCTATCTCTCACTGGTAAAATTAACCTAGCCTAAAAATTCTAGACTGTTCATGTCTTTGACAGTGGGCAAACTTACAAAATCAGCAAGGGATCAAATACTTATTTCCTTCACTGTATAGAAGTTGCCTTAGAGGGAGCGCCTTACATACGGATACATAGCAGTTGCCAATAGAGGGTGCTCCTTACATACAGATTTATAAAGCCAGTATTGTGTTCAATGGAAGCTGTATAAATCTGTATGCAGTGAGCCCCACTTAGTGGTGGCTGCAGATAGCCAGAAATTTATCATTTGACCCTATGACTATGTTAAAAGGAGTAGTGAATTTGGAGCCCTATATCAGAAAAAATGCGGAAACCATTATAAAGATATGTCATAAAATTAAAGCGGTATTCTGTGTATATTAAAAAAAAATGATTGAATTTTTAAATATACTTTCTCAATTCCTAATAATTTCCCAGATCTCTGCTTGCTGTCATTCACCAGGGATCTTCCTTGTTTACTTCCAGAGATAAAGATCTGTCCTAGTCATGTGATGGACACACATGATGGCTCGTTATAAGACAGAGCTCTGATAACTGTATTGTAGCTCTAATAAGATGTACACCTGTGTGATTATTACTTGACTTGGACAGATTTTTATCCCCTGGGAGCAAACAACGAAGGTTCCTGGTGAATGACAGCAAGCAGAGATGTTGATAACCGTGTTATAAATTGATACCGAAGGTATATTTAAAAATGTTATAATTTTTCATTATATAAGGAATAACCTTTATTTGCGGAAAGTGGACAACCCCTTTAACAAGCACATAATTTTTGACCTATTTAGATAAAATTAAAATACTTTAGCACTTCACTGCCCTAGACCATTGCAAATATACTATTAATTCCGTCATCATTCTAAAAAACAACCAGATTTTCAGCATTAATAAACCATTCCAACCCTAGAGCTGGACATACAGTGAAGGAAATAAGTATTTGATCCCTTGCTGATTTTGTAAGTTTGCCCACTGTCAAAGACATGAACAGTCTAGAATTTTTATTCTAGGTTAATTTTACCAGTGAGAGATAGATTATATAAAAAAAAAAACAGAAAATCACATAGTCAAAATTATATATATTTATTTGCATTGTGCACAGAGAAATAAGTATTTGATCCCCTACCAACCATTAAGAGTTCAGCCTCCTCCAGACCAGTTACACGCTCCAAATCAACTTGGTGCATGCATTAAAGACAACTGTCTTACATGGTCACCTGTATAAAAGACTCCTGTCCACAGACTCAATTAATCAGTCTGACTCTAACCTCTACAACATGGGCAAGACCAAAGAGCTTTCTAAGGATGTCAGGGACAAGATCATAGACCTGCACAAGGCTGGAATGGGCTACAAAACCATAAGTAAGACGCTGGGTGAGAAGGAGACAACTGTTGGTGCAATAGTAAGAAAATGGAAGACATACAAAATGATTGTCAATCGACATCGATCTGGGGCTCCATGCAAAATCTCACCTCGTGGGGTATCCTTGATCCTGAGGAAGGTGAGAGCTCAGCCGAAAACTACACGGGGGGAACTTGTTAATGATCTCAAGGCAGCTGGGACCACAGTCACCAAGAAAACCATTGGTAAAATATTACGCCGTAATGGATTAAAATCCTGCAGTGCCCGCAAGGTCCCCCTGCTCAAGAAGGCACATGTACAGGCCCGTCTGAAGTTTGCAAATGAACATCTGGATGATTCTGAGAGTGATTGGGAGAAGGTGCTGTGGTCAGATGAGACTAAAATTGAGCTCTTTGGCATTAACTCAACTCGCCGTGTTTGGAGGAAGAGAAATGCTGCCTATGACCCAAAGAACACCGTCCCCACTGTCAAGCATGGAGGTGGAAACATTATGTTTTGGGGGTGTTTCTCTGCTAAGGGCACAGGACTACTTCACCGCATCAATGGGAGAATGGATGGAGCCATGTACCGTCAAATCCTGAGTGACAACCTCCTACCCTCCACCAGGACATTAAAAATGGCTCGTGGCTGGGTCTTCCAGCACAACAATGACCCGAAACATACAGCCAAGGCAACAAAGGAGTGACTCAAAAAGAAGCACAATAAGGTCATGGAGTGGCCTAGCCAGTCTCCAGACCTTAATCCCATCGAAAACTTATGGAGGGAGCTGAAGATCCGAGTTGCCAAGCGACAGCCTCGAAATCTTAATCATTTACAGATGATCTGCAAAGAGGAGTGGGCCAAATTTTTCATCTAACATGTGTGCAAACCTCATCATCAACTACAAAAAATGTCTGACTGCTGTGCTTGCCAACAAGGGTTTTGCCACCAAGTATTAAGTCTTGTTTGCCAAAGGGATCAAATACTTATTTCTCGGTGCACAATGCAAATAAATATATATAATTTTGACAATGTGATTTTCTTTTTCTTTGAATATATAATCTATCTCTCACTGGTAAAATTAACCTAGCCTAAAAATTCTAGACTGTTCATGTCTTTGACAGTGGGCAAACTTACAAAATCAGCAAGGGATCAAATACTTATTTCCTTCACTGTATATTACCGTTAACCCAGGGGCGTAACTAGGAAAGACTGGGCCCCATAGCAAACGCTTGACTGGGGCCCCCTGGGTGCCACAAGCAGCCCCCTTATAAATAGTGCCCCCTGTAGAATGCGCCATACAGCCCCCCTGTGGACAGTGCTATATAGACCCGCCTATAGACAGTGTCACACCCCATTTGTAGATAGCACCCCACCTCCCCCTTGTAGATAGTGCCATAAAGCCCCCACTGTATATAGCGCCATACAGCTCCCACTGTATATAGTGCCACACAGCCCCCCTCCATTGTATATAGTGCCATACAGCACCCCCTTAGTAGATAGTGCAGCACAGCCCCCCTTTGTAGATAGTGCCACACACAGACCCCTGTAGATTGCGCCACACACAGCCCCCTGTAGATAGAGCCACAGCCCTCCCCTTGTAAATAGTGCCATACAGTTCCCCCATGTGTATAGTGCCACACAGCTCCCCCTTGTGTATAGTGCCACATAGCTCCCGCTTGTGTATAGTGCCACACAGCCCCCCTTTGTGTATAGTGCCACACAGCCCCCCCTTGTGTATAGTGCCACAAGGCAATGGTGCATCCGAAAAAGTTGTATCAGCCAGGGAGATGTTAATAAAACATGGAAAGGTGGGTTTGGTGGCAGGACTATGTGACTCTTCAGGATAGCGGCACCGCTCCATGACCCTTTAATGAGTAATTATCATATAGTGTGCGCCATTTTAAAAGTGGATTTTAAAGATTTTGCTGCATCTGAAAAAAACATACAAGGGAATGTTTGGAAATATTGTTAGGGCATGTATTACCGCATAGTGGCGGTTCAAGGGGTTAAAACTACCAGACAGGTTCTCATGAAATATACAATGAATTGAGAACAATTCCATCTGCCCTGCATTTTTGTTATTATAAATATAGCCTATATAATTACAGATCCAGAACCAAGCTCTGACATATATACAGTATCACAACCAAGCTCAGTACCTAAATACAACAGTAGAACCAAGCTCATACATATATACATCACGAGAGCCAAGCTCAGTACATAAATACAGCACCAGAACCAAGCTCAGTACATAAATACATCACTAGAACCAAGCTCAGTACATATATACAATACCAGAACCAAGCTCAGCACATATGTAGAGCAACACAACCAAGCTCAGTATATATATATACAGCACCACAACCAAGCTCAGTACATAAATATATTCCCAGAACCAAGCTCAGTACATATATACATCCTCAGAACCACGCTCATTACATATATACAGCACCAAAACCAATCTCATACATATATACAGCACCAGAACAAAGCTTAGTACTTAAATACAGCATCAGAACCAAGCTCAGTACATATATACAGTCCCAGAACTAAGCTCAGTACATATATACAACAGAACCAAGCTCAGTACATATATACAACACCAGAACAAATACAGCTCAATTTATTGCAACCCCTGCCGTATAGGTTTGTACGGCGTAAAACTACAGCTCCCAGCATGGCCCGAACAATAGTAAGGATATGCTGGGAGATGCTGTTTCACAAAAAAAAAATCATACCACCATCATCTCGCTGCAGATCATACAGTGACTACAGTACTGATTAGAGGCAGAATAAACATTTACATTAAGTGACTCACCAGTGACGTCTCAGATTCTAGTTATTTTCTTCTCCCTCTGGTCCAGACTTCTATGATGGATTTCTCCCGGCCACGACCGATTTCTGAAGTTTTCCGCTCAGAAGTCTTCAGCTTCTTGCTTTTAAAAAATTTCTGCACCTATAAACAAAGTTAAAATTCTCAACACCTCTAAATATAATAAAACACCATACACTGCACCTCTAACTATAATAGCGCCATACACTGTGTCCCTGATTATAATAGTACCATACACTGTATCCCACACACACACCCCTGTAGATAGTGCCGCCATATCCTCCTGTAGATAGTGACCCCCCATATAGCCTTTTTAGATAGAGGCCTACATAGAAGCCCCTGTAGATAGTGTCCCACATACAACCCTCTGTAGATAGTGCCCAAATATGGACTCCAGAGCTGCAAGGCAATAGTGCTAATCTCTGAGCCACCGTGCTGCCCTACATATAGCTTCCCCTATAGATAGTGATCCACGTATAGCCCACCTCTGTAGATAGTGTCTCACATATAGCTCCCACTGTATATAGTGTCCTACATATAGCCGACCCCTGTAGACAGTGCCCTACATATAGCCCCCTGTAGCTAGTGCCCCACAGGTAACCCACTCCTGTATATAGTGCCCCGCATATAGCCCACCCCTATAGAAAGTGACCTAAAAATAGTTCCCCTATAGATAGTGCTCTACATATAGCCCACCCCTGTATATAGTGTCTCACATATAGCTCTCCCTGTATATAATGCCCCACATATGGACCCCATGTAGATAGTGCCCCACATATAGACCCCCCTGTATATAGTGGCCCACATCCCCACATATAGACCCCCTGTATATAGTGGCCCACATCCCCACATATAGACCCCCCTGTAGATAGTGCCCCACATCCCCACATATAGACACCATGTAGATAGTGCCCCACATCCCCATATATAGACACCCCTGTATACAGTGGCTCACATCCCCCCATATAGACAACTCCCCCCTGTAGATAATGCCACTCACAGTTTTATTAGAAAAAAACAAAAAACTTTACAAACTCACATGATCCCGGTCCCGCGCCGTTCGATGGCAATGCAGATCTGCTCTCTTCTGAGCAGGTCTGCTGGAGCTGAACGACGCGTCTTTCAAAGGTGCTGATTGGCAGGGCAGAATGACTTGCCCCATCAATCAGCGCCTTTCAAACACGGAAGCGAATCGCACCGCTAGAGTCATTGAAAGGCACTGATTGGCGGGGCAAGTAACTTTGCCCCGCCAATGAGGGTCATTGCCCGGCCATTCAGTGCTAATGTATGTATTTGAACCTGCGTGCTATAGACACAGGTACAATTACTGCAAGACCGGGTGGCTGTTGCAAGCACCCGGGCCCCCTCCGGTGCTAGCGACGCCTACGGGCATGAGAGGGTCTGTGTCGCCCGGCCTATACATGTTAGAGGCTCGGCGGCGTGGGCCCTGTATTAGCGGCGCTACCGCTGTAGCAGCCATAACGGCTGCTAGCGGTGCCACAGAACATATTGGGGAGAGGGGTGTGACAGCTGGCGGCACGGGCCTCCTCAAGCTGCGGGGCCCGTAGCAGCTGCTACGGCTGCTACCGTGGTGTGAAGGATGGAGTGGACAGAAGTTAATGTTTATAATAATTTTCTTTCTTTAATAAAATATAGACTTAGGAGTTTTGTACATAATTGTGATGAAGCAATAGTAGGATTAGATAAGTATACGTGGCAAGATGGCCCCTGAACAGGGACTACGCCCTAATACAATAACAAGTCACATCCTGGTATGAACGAACTATGAACTATGAAGACATATCCGAAGGACCAGATAAGGGTGAACCTATCCGAGGATGACACAAGTAACAAGAGGCTTATAGTGATACGTGCTTTTATAAAAGTGTGATAACATGTACCCACCCCCAGGAGAAAGGAGATATAGAACAAATGTGTGTAATAAATAACGCCTCTCCTGACACTGAGTAAGGAGCTTTGTACCAGACTTTGTGTGGTGTGATTCCTTTCGTACGAACTCAGCGTATTATCCCTGCCGGTTGAGACTGATTAGGACCCGAACAATTTGGTGCCCAACGTGGGGCCACACTCGAGGGACAAGCCGCGTCCGTGATCGACGACCCCCAGACGCCTCAACATCGAATCGCCAGCCACGCTCCCAGGAAGTCTGATCAGCTTCAAATAAAACACGGTAAGGTTAAGTTCATGTTTATGAATATTGGCTCTTATTCGTGTGGGAGAGTGAGCAGGTGATAAGGTACCGAGGTATTTGTAGTCGATTCCGGCCACACTCTCAGCGACAGAGAGTTGACCCGCTGTGTGGCTCCAAGAATCATAGTATGAGATAGTCGCGTCTCGCCGGCATAGGTGATAAGTATAAGTGTAATAATTCAATTAGTCGCAGGGTATAGTTTGATACCATTAAGACGACAGAGACAGACAGTCAGTTATAATTGTGTTCAGAAACATCGAGAATAAGGTTTCATTCTCAGGACGGTGTTAGATATAGAACAGTATGTTTAATGTGTTTAAAACAAAGAGACAGGCAAAGGAAGGTGGTCCATTAACCGCAAAAGAGATAGTAGAAAAAAGAGAAGGCAAGAAGAATGTAGAAAATAGTAAGAAAGTTATGCACATATGTGGCATATTTATAGATGGAAGGTTACAACCAGGAGAATGGGCTGCAGCTCTTAGGGAAAACAAGGGAAGATTAAGTGACGAAGGAAAGTTAGATGAAGCATTAGCTTGGCAAAGAACAGCCATAGCCATAACTAAAGACAAGTTTACTGAGCAAGAAATACGAGACAGAAAGGGTAAAATCATCAAATATGTGTATTACAAAGAACGCGTCCAGCCACCGCCCTATAATGGCGACGGTGGAATTCTAACTTCGTGGGAGTGTCCCAATTGTGGTCAACAGAACCCGCCCCAAGTTGAATATTGTGTATCATGTCACTTTCCACGCCCCGATCCTCCCATATATGCCACGCCTTCGGCACCACTCCCCGCCCCAGGAGGCCATCTTGGTACACCTAAACCCGTTGCTCCGTTATATCCGGTACTCACACAAGAAGGTGGATTTTATAAGCCCCCTCCGGAGGATAAGGTCACAGCTGACGTTCCTCTAATGCCAGTGACCACCCGTAGCGCCAACCCCCTTATATCCACTACACCCATCGCCCATCAATTAGCGGCCAGAAGGAGACGTATCCATCCTAATGATGATTCCCAATCCGAACATTCGGAGGGAGAATGGGGGGAAGAGATTACAATTATAATCCCGCCTGCTATACCTCCTTCACAGTCACCACCTCCCCCTAGTCGTCCACTACCCCTCCCTCTGGCTGTACGGCCACCCGTGGCCCCCCGACCACAATTCCCAGAATGGCCAGTGCCACCCCCTCCACCCCCTGAATCCATTCCGGAACAATGGAATCCCCAGATACAGCGTATGATATGGGAAGGGAATTCACTTTTATCAGTGGGACACGGGAATATGGTCACCCAAAGGGTAGACGCCATAGTGAACGCTGCCAATATGAATCTACAACATAGGGGTGGATTGGCAAGAGCCATCATCGAACATGGCGGTGCTTCCATTCAATCCGATTGTGATGACATTGTCCAGCTTTTAGGGCCACTCCCAACAGGACACGCTGTTCTCACGGGTCCGGGCCTTCTCCCCTGTAAAGTTATTATTCATGCAGTAGGGCCCCTGTACAACCCTGCTAGACACTCCGAATGTGTAGCCTTGTTAAAACAAAGTGTCTGTTCAGTGCTTGACCTTGTTGAAAATAAAGTTTTCACTACGCTGGCCCTGCCCCTCCTTGGTGCAGGCATATTTGGATTTCCCCTCTATCAGTGTGCCGAGACTATAATCACCACAATAAAAGAACACGCCCCCGTGCGCTCCATTCAAGAAATCCGAATCGTTAGTACTGACCCCTCAGCGGTAGCGGCCGCAGTAACTGCCCTTAAATCCCCATTTTCGCCATCTCTACCCGTAGACCCTCCTTCTAATCCCTGTGATACTCCAGTTCTAGCCCACGAACCTACCTCCCCCGAATGTCCTAAACCTGGTGTCTTGACCCGAGCATCCCCGGTCCCCCTTCTCAATCACCTACCCCCAACGACCTATGCCCCGTTCACCCCACCCCAAGTCCAAAGCATATGTGCAATCCTAGAAGACCCAGAGAAAAATCCTATGGGATTTTACCGAAAGCTACGCCAAGTGCAGCAAACTTATTCCCCCACTTGGAAAGATTTGCTACACGTATCCAGTATTAAAGCCGGGGATAGGTTCTGGCCAATCATTAGCTCCGCTCTAGACACCGATAGAGTAGGTGACGACTGTACGTACCACTCCGGTGTTGAATTCACCCGCCAAATAAAAGCCTGGGCGCAGGACAGAATTGGGGACTCTACCACCAATATATCCGATTGCACTCAGGAAGAGAAAGAATGTGTCGAGAAGTTTTTTACACGTATCCAAATGCTGTTTCAAGACCAAGGATATGACATGCAGAAGAAAGTACAGAAGACGCTTCTCGTATCATCCTTCGTTACAGGACTTAGAGATCCTGTAAAAACCAAACTTTGCACCACCCGCCCAGAATACCCCGACATGGAACCCCGTCAAGTTCTTCTCATTGCCAAGGCTATAGATAGACAACTACAAGCTTCCTTTCAACACCCGACACCCAAGCCCGGACCCCTTATGCTTGCGGACATCGGTCCCCATCCCCTTTCGTCAGTACCTACCCCTATGTATACTCATCCACCACCACAATTTCCTCGCCCATCATTACAGAATTACCCATATTTGCAGGAACATCGCCCCTCACCCCGAAGACGGGATGATATCGTTTGTTACAATTGTGGGCGACCAGGACATTTCCGTAGCCAATGCCGTTCTCCTAGAGAAACTCAAGACACAAGCCGCAACCATCCCCCACCACCTAGGTATCCTCGTCCACCTCCAACCTTTAACGGACCAGATAGGCATCCACCACTACAGCCAGACAGACCATAGGATAAAGGCAAGCCCGCAGAACTCATGGCCCTAACCAACCCCCGTATTGGACCCATTTCCTCCGTCTATCTCACTGTAGACGGCCATGAGCTTCCTTTTCTAGTAGACACGGGTGCAGCCACCTCCGTAATCAAGACTTCTGACCTACCCTCCTCCTGTGCTCTTTCTGAAGACTTTCTTTCCTGCGTTGGAGTCGATGGAGTTGCCACTACGTCACGTCTTACGCAGCCTCTACCTATTGGGAGAAGTCAGAAATACGTCTCTCAATTTATAGTGTCAAAGACTTGCCCATTAAACCTTTTAGGAGCCGACCTCTTACACAAGCTCAAAGCCCATATTATATACGATGAATTGGGAATGCACCTTTCTACCAGTATCTCTCTTACGGATGAAGATACCTGTCTCCTCCGAACTGTACCGTTGTTTTTATCTCAACCGGCACCACACTCCTCAACCTCGGATATTCCACCGGATGTAGCCAGTTCTTTACCCCCTCCCTCTGGTCCACCGGACCTGACGATATAGGCAAGCTACCTGTCCCTCCTGTCCGTGTTTTTCTCAAAGATCCTACGGTGCCCCCGCCTCGTATTCCCCAATACCCCTTACGTCGTGACCAAGAAACATCTCTGCAGCTACAAATCCAAGCCCTTCTGGACAAAGGTGCACTAGTCCAGTGTATTTCACCAGCCAACACTCCACTTTTTCCTGTCAAAAAGAAATCAATACCGGGTTCCCCTACTGTTTATAGATTAGTTCAAGACTTACGCGCTATCAATGCAGTAACTATCATGGAAACTCCAGTGGTGCCTAACCCACACACGCTCCTCAGTGACATTCCCCCTTCACATTCGTCCTTCACCGTTATTGACCTAGCCAATGCATTTTTCAGTGTACCATTACATCAAGACTCCCAGTATCTTTTCGCTTTCACTCATCAAGGCGCCCAGTACACTTGGACTGTCATGCCTCAAGGTGCGCAGAACTCCCCAAATCACTTCACTCAAGCCCTCACGTCTTCTCTTCTACCATGGATAGCTGCACATCCGGAAGCCACCCTTCTCCAATATGTCGACGACTTACTCCTATCAGCACCAAACACCTCCTTGTGTTCAGTTCTCTCTCTAAGTCTTCTCACATTTCTCGCACAAATTAACTGCAAAATCTCCAAAAAGAAACTGCAATGGTGTGCCCCCAAAGTTATCTTTCTAGGACACTGTATTTCACAAGGATCACGACATCTCACCTCGGAACGAGTCTCTACTATCCTTGCCATACCTCTCCCTACTGGCCTTACGCAATTGCAGGCCTTTTTAGGAATGGTAACCTACTGTCGACAATGGATTCCCAGCGCATCTCAACTCATGCATCCTCTATACGCCTGCGTTTCTGATCCCTCCTGGATGCCCAATCTCCCCCTTATTGCTGTACAATCGTTCCGTGAACTACAACATACCATTTCTACAGCCCCAGCCCTGGGCATCCCCAACTACCAACTACCTTTCCAACTATACATCTCAGAAAACCAAGGCCATGCATCTGCTGTCCTCACTCAAGCACATGGAGGAAAACCTAGACCTATTGGGTACTTCTCGGCGAAACTGGACCCTGTATCACAAGCCGCACCCATGTGCCTACGAGCTGTGCTGGCTGCACAGATATTACTGGACAAGACATCACCCTTTATTCTCGGACATCCAGTCACCATTTTAGCTCCACATGACTTATCCGCAATCATACTTCAAAGTCAACAAAAACAACTTTCCTTACAACGACGTATGCGTCTTCAATGTTCTCTTCTCCTTCCAGACAACGTCACTTTACAGCGCTGCCATACGCTTAATCCGGCCACCCTTCTGCCCCTTGTAAGGGGGGATCAAGACCAAGAACCCCATACAGAATCAGATCATGCACAATCTCATGACTGCTTACAACTTATGCAGCAGCAAGCAACATCTCCCTGCACGGTATCTGACACTCCACTTGACAACCCGGACCTCATTCTTTTCACTGATGGATCACGTTATGCTGATGAACAAGGTAAATTCCACACTGGATACGCTGTGGTATCACTGCACGAAACCATCCGAGCAGGCCGGATGCCACCCCACAAATCTGCACAAGAAGCTGAATTAAAAGCCCTCACAGAGGCATGCTACGAAGCGGCCAACCACACAGCTAACATATATACGGATTCCAGATACGCCTTCGGTGTGGCTCACGACTTTGGACAGATCTGGGCAATCAGAGGTTTTGCAACAGCTGCTGGTACCCCAATCAGGCATGCGCAAGCTGTGGCTGAATTACTTGAAGCCTTGACTCGTCCAGAAAAAGTGGCCATACTCAAGACCAAAGCCCATGGAAAAGCCCAAACAGAAGAAGCACAAGGAAATAAGCTGGCAGACGAGACGGCAAAATGGGCAGCAACTTACGGAAAAGAGTCAGAAGGGAGTCCGGATCAAACAAGCTACCTTCAGATTATGACTAGGTCACGGGCCAGAGAACAGATACCAAATGTGGAAGGGACCGACGCCATCAACCAAGTTACCATCTTCCAGAACAATAGTACCCCTGAGGACAGACAGCAATGGCAGACGGAAGGAGCAAATGTGGATAAACAAGGAATATGGAGAAAGGACAAACGAGTTGCCCTCCCGAGAGCCCTGTACCCAGCAATTGTACAGTGGGCACACGGTCCTACCCACCGAGGGAAAAACCAGATGGTAACGGCAATCAACAAACTATACCTGGCCCCAGGAATATCCACCCCTGTCACTCAGTATTGCCGGACATGCATAATCTGCAATCGATGCAACCCTGGAAGGACTATGACCACTCCTGCAAAACACCTCGCCAGGACATCCTATCCGTTTCAAAGAATTCAAATAGATCACACACAACTGCCTAAAAGTGGCAAATACGAATATCTACTAGTGGTAATCGATATGTTTTCAGGATGGCCCGAGGCTTACCCGGTCACCAATATGACAGCCAGGACTACGGCAAAGAAACTTATGAAAGAAGTAATATGCAGATTCGGAATTCCAGAAGTAATAGAAAGCGATCAAGGACCAGCCTTTACTGCAGATATCACATCGGCAATTTGGAAATTAGTCGGGGCTGATCTAGGACTACATACTCCATACCATCCTCAAAGTAGCGGGAAAGTAGAAAGACTTAATGGTACCCTAAAAAACAAACTTTTGAAAGCCAGCCAAGAACTGAACATGGCATGGCCAGAACTATTACCTATAGCATTATACTCGGTTAGGAACACCCCTAAAGCCCCTACAGGATTGACGCCTTATGAAATACTATTTGGTGGTCCCCCAAGGTTAGGCCACTACTACCCCCAGCAGCTTAGCATGGGAAATGACAATCTAGTGAACTTTGTAATTGCATTATGTAAGGAACTGACAATAACACATTCTGCAGTATACTCCTCTTTTCCAGATCCGGAAGCAGATACTACCACCCACGACATTAAACCTGGAGAATTTGTGGTAGTCAAGAAGCATGTCCGAGGATCTCTAGAATCACGATTCGAGGGCCCATACCAAGTCATACTGACCACCCCTACCGCTGTGAAAGTTGAGGGTCGCCCTACTTGGATTCACGCTTCCCATTGCAAACGAGTGGAAGTTCCGAAATGATCCAGTATATCCTTTTGTGTGGTACAGCATGGGTAGTAACCGGACAGGTAGCGGTCACTAAGATCGACGATATGACTGTCCTCTGGTTTAATTCAAGCAACACCCATGTAGCCACTTACACATTCGATTATTGTCAAATAATAGACTGTAACCATAGACAGTGGGGACACGGGTTGAACTATGATTGGGGAAGACACTGGATCAAAACCATAGGAGAAGGAGAACAATATATATGTGTTACGGATGATAATTGGGGAACTCAGGGTAAATACTGGGGCTCCGTGGGATGGAACATTGGAAGAGATTGGGGATATCAACCCCCTAGCGCTTTAAACAAAAAGGATGATAGCGGAAAATCTCTAATAACTAGGATGACCCTTACTAAGACCCCATTTCGTAGCCAGTGTCAAAATGTAGGTAGCTGTAATCCACTGATTCTAACTATAGAAAATCCCAAACACACAGATGGGGGACAGTATTGGCTGTCGTCTTATATAGGAAATCTCGGCTATGTGGGACCTGAGGGTCCATTTAGAATTATGGATATGGTAAATTCCACAGAATGGGAAAAATTGATTATTGAACAGCCAAACCCCGTTGCCCCTAGGATCCGAACCATCTCACAAATAGTTGCAATCGCGAACTCAGGATTCGAAGACACTATGGCTATAGAAACTGGATTTGGGGATACAAATCTATGGTTGGAATGGATGAAATATTCCGCCACTAAAGTAAACAAAAGTAATTGCTATGTTTGTGCTGGGGCTAGACCCCATTTAGGTATGGTACCTTTAGGAATCCCAAAACAAATTCAGCCATGTTTTTTTAGTTTATTCACCAATACTACTACTGAACAAAATGAGTGTGGAAATTGGAAGAAAGAATATCCTATCATAACTGAGACCCCCAAGAATCGAGAGGGACTTACTATATACCCCGGGAACTACACCTGTTATGTAAATTATGAGGGAGAGGGGAGATTTGTAGGAAACTTTAGTAACCAGTGGTGTGGGACGTATAGCTCAATTAATGGAAGCCTCCTTCAGAACCAGGTCCAGTCATTAGGGGATATATATTGGATCTGTGGGGACATGAAAATTAGAACTCGGATCGAAGGGAACTGGAAGGGAGAATGCACCCTGGCGAAAGCGATCATGCCTTTTCATATACTCTCTGAGACCCAAGAGACCACCTCTCAAAATAGTCACATATTAACAAGGGAAAAAAGAGATTTGAAAGGAAGTTTTGACCCCCATGTGTATATAGATGCTATAGGAGTCCCAAAGGGGGTCCCAGATGAATTCAAGGCCCGGGATCAGGTAGCAGCTGGATTTGAATCATTAATCCCTATGATCACAGTTAACAAAAATGTAGATTGGATAAATTATATCTATTACAACCAGCAACGGTTTGTTAACTATACTAGGGACGCTTTACAAGGTCTAGCTGACCAGTTAGGACCCACATCTACTATGACTTTCCAGAACCGTATGGCCCTTGATATGATACTAGCAGAAAAAGGAGGCGTTTGTGCCATGATAGGTACTACCTGTTGTACTTTTATTCCAGATAACACAGGACCAAACGGCAAAGTAACCATGGCAATCAAACAGATTGTTTCTTTATCCGAGGAATTAAAACGAAATTCAGGTTTCACAGACCCATGGGATCAGTATTTCTCATGGTTAACCGGATGGCAGAAAATTCTGGCCCAAATTGGGATTGTAATCTTAATTTTTCTAGTGCTTTTCGCAGTTATTGCTTGTTGTGTATTACCATGTATGAAGAAATTAATGACTAAAACTATAACTGAAGTAACTCCCACTTTTATGTTTTCTTCAGAAATTGAAGGACTTTTACCAACTCCATCCATGAAAACAACCACCCTTTATCGAGACTATTGTTCTGAAGATGAATAGATAGTGTAGGGTGTGCACCGACTCTTTAAGTCCAGCTACAAAGGGGGGTCTCCTAATAGGGGAGGCTCGTCTCAAACTGGTGAAAAAATCCTTTTTTCTCCCCTTTCCCAGAGCACGGACACACTTAGGTTAAGAAATGAAGAAAATAATGATAAAAGGGGGGACTGTGAAGGATGGAGTGGACAGAAGTTAATGTTTATAATAATTTTCTTTCTTTAATAAAATATAGACTTAGGAGTTGTGTACATAATTGTGATGAAGCAATAGTAGGATTAGATAAGTATACATGGCAAGATGGCCCCTGAACAGGGACTACGCCCTAATACAATAGCAAGTCACATCCTGGTATGAACGAACTATGAACTATGAAGACATATCCGAAGGACCAGATAAGGGTGAACCTATCCGAGGATGACACAAGTAACAAGAGGCTTATAGTGATACGTGCTTTTATAAAAGTGTGATAACATGTACCCACCCCCAGGAGAAAGGAGATATAGAACAAATGTGTGTAATAAATAACGCCTCTCCTGACACTGAGTAAGGAGCTTTGTACCAGACTTTGTGTGGTGTGATTCCTTTCGTACGAACTCAGCGTATTATCCCTGCCGGTTGAGACTGATTAGGACCCGAACAGTGGTAGTTACGCACTGCGTTAAGCCCTCCGTTATCCTAGACCTCCAGAGATATTAGTTATTGACCCGCTTCAGGCCACTTAGGATATTACCAAGAATATTATCAGCAACCCATGAATCTGTAGAAAGTCTGCAAAGTGAGTATAGTGGGGAAAGGGCATTTTGCCAATTGTGTCATGGGTACCAACATACTTGGTAACCCCTCCTATTGTATTCTACTATTAGAATTTGATTAGACAAGCAGTCTCACAGGACAAATACGTGTCAAGGTGGGAGACAAATCTCAACCACCCATATAAATGATTAGAGATAAGGACTCTAATAATACATGATAAACAAGAGAAAAAAAGAGTCCATACATATCAACATATGAAGGAATAAAACATCTTTATTGATACCATAAAAATACACTGAATGACGAAGACAGAGAATCCAAAATAAATCCTAATACGGATCACAGATATGTACATTGATAGCAGTATATACAGTACACTGAATGGTATGCACAGTTATTGTAGCTCAATGTAGCTCCAACACAGGGTGCATCAAATAGGGGTAATTTTAAAGTGCAAACAGTGCAAGGATGGAAAAAAATGCCTAATTCAAAAAGGTCTGTAACTAATCTAAGTGACTAGTGCCTTGGAAGAACGGCATAAAGCCAAGTTAAGTCTGAAAGATTCACTTACCCATGTATGGGAGGTTGAGTGTGACCCAGAAGTATAGAAGAGCGCTCTTCTATACTTCTGGGTCACACTCAACCTCCCATACATGGGTAAGTGCATCTTTCGGACCTAACTTGGCTTTATGCCGTTCTTCCAAGGCACTAGTCACTTAGATTAGTTACAGACCTTTTTGAATTAGGCATTTTTTTCCATCCTTGCACTGTTTGCACTTTAAAATTACCCCTATTTAATGCACCCTGTGTTGGAGCGACATTGAGCTACAATAACTGTGCATACCATTCAGTGTACTGTATATACTGCTATCAATGTACATATCTGTGATCCGTATTAGGATTTATTTTGGATTCTCTGTCTTCGTCATTCAGTGTATTTTTATGGTATCAATAAAGATGTTTTATTCCTTCATATGTTGATATGTATTAGAATTTGAGGCTAAAGATACATTCTAACACAACATTTTTCTGTATTATACCATAAGTGGAATGTATATGTGTAAATATGAGGGCAATGCCTACTCCTGTGTTGTTAAAAAAAGATATTTCTAGCCACTACTGCCAGATACCTATTTGTATACCAAAACTCTGTATTGTATCTCTCCCGGTCGGTCTCCCTCTTACCTATGGAGAGTGTGTCTCACTCAATTTGGAACTCATAGACAACTGCAGGTTAAGTCCTATGTTTTAAAGGACAAAGTAAATTCTGCAGCGACAGTTACGTAATTCCTTTTTGTGGTGATGACTCTCTGTTGTCTAGCTCTACGATGTGGGTTCTTCTTTGTACATTAGATCTGATATACTGTATGGCACTACCATCCATCCTTTAGTTATTGGTCAATTGAAAATTGTTGTGCTGCTGTATACGTCACTAATGTTTAGTTTACTATGAACAAGGTAGGATGAGGCATTCTTGACTTTGCTATGGGGCCCTTTAAATTCTAGTTATGCTTCAGTATACAATATACTAAGTATATTAAATATTGCCTGGAACAAGCACTTAGCTGAAATAAATGTCCATCACATAAGTTTAAAGGGCTTGAAAAGTTATAGTTATAAATTGTAAATAAAATGTATTCATTGTATAGTGCAAAGCATGCAATGTTCTAACATAAATTGTGTTTCAATTTAAATTTTCAAGATTTTTGTCTTCTGCCAGTGATTAGAGACATCATTTGTTTACATTGTGAGGCTGAAAATTCTCTTTACTATATCCAACTGACAAAACTGGGTTTGCCACAATGTATTGGATTTCTCGAACAGTAGATATTTGTACTTCTGCTACATAGCGTTCTGTCAACCAATTGTAAGCTACAATCAGAATCAATAACAGCGTTTGCTGCTATTTTCATCTCCCACTTTTGTTGGCATTCCACTAAGAGCTACAGCAAAGAATGTTTACCAAATGCAAGCAGAGATCAGAAAGCCGAAAACAACGAGCGATTAAGCTATATATATATATATCTTAAAAAATTGCATAACTTTTCACTTTACAACTAATACATTTTATTTACGAATACTCTTCAATACCTAGTATTGAATTCTAGCCTAAAATAAAATTGTAATCAGGACAGTATTGTCAGAGTTCGGCTTCAACTGCAAAGGGGAGAAAATTCCTCAACTTGTTACAGGATAATGGTATGGCCCATTTTGTGGAAGACCCGACAAGCAGTAAAGCTCTGTAGGATCTAGTCATTTCTATCAATGCAGAGCTTTGGGAATGTCGCTGTTCGTGAAAACATTGATAACTGTGACCACAATATAATTTCATTTTACCTATCCGGTAAAAAACAGACACAGGCTCGGATCAAAACTTTATCTAGATCGATAGGGGTAAAGCAAAGTTCTATAGTTTGCCCATATCCCTTCTCTTTCTCCGATCTATTGGTTAAACTTGATGGACATATGTCTTTTTTCAACCGTACTAACTATAACAATGCAACTATGTAACTGTGTAATTAAACAAATGTCATACTTACAAACTTGCATGTGAGTATTGTTAAAACTGAAAACCTAATAATTTGTTGTTGGTCAGTGAATCATTTAATCCTAATATTGTTTTTAAGAAGTACTCACATTTAAAGCAACAGCCCAATCTCCCAAATGTAGAGTCATTCCGGGCCTCTCATTATTAAAAACAATTGCAGAGTATTTAAATAAAAAAATAAAAAAATCATACTTGCCCAGTCCTGGTGTCTCTTGGTTCCTATTTCTCGATGCTGCGGCAGAATGGGTGGGCAAACACTGGTGAGAGACATCACCAGCCTCTGCCTGTCCACTCCATAGCAATGACTGTGCTGACGTCTAGGATTAGACAGTCAATGGGAGGGAATCTCCTGCTTCCACATATTGCCACTGCAGGAGAACAGAAGTCTGAAATTAAAGGGGTTGTCCCAAAATAAAAAATGATTATCATTCCATTGAATAAGTGATAATTTTCTGATTGCTGGGGGCTCCATCGCTGGGATCCCCACCGAATCATGAGAACCCCCTTTTCCTTCTTAATGCTTTACCGCAGTGAGAAGGATATTAACCCGTTACCACCCCAGCCATTTTTCAGATTTTCATTTTAAATTTTTCCACCCCACTTTCCAAAAGCCATAGCTTTTTTATTTTTTATTCGATATAGTCCTATGAGGGCTTAATTTTGGTAGGACGAGTTGTAGTTTTTCATGGCACCATTTATTGTACCACATAATGTACTAAGAAATGGGGAAAAAAATCATTTGTGGGGTAGAAAATGAAAATAACCCAGAAATTCCTCCATTGTTTTTTTGCGCTTTGTTTTTACGCCATTCATCGTGCAATTAAAATGACATGTTAACTTTATTCTGTGGGTCAATATGATTATGGCGATAACAACTTTATATAGTTTTATTTATATTTTACTACTTTTACAAGGAAAAAACTAACTATAAAAAATAAAATTTATTTTGCGTCACCAAATTCTGAGGGCCATAGCTTTTTTATTTTCCCGTCGATTGAGCGGCATGAGGGCATATTTTTTGCGGCATGCGCTCGCAGCTCCATTCAATGTCTACAAGAATGATCATAGACTTTAAATGGAGCGGCAGCGTGCATTTACGATCGGTGGGTGTCCAGTGGTGGGGTCCTCAGCGATCAAAAAATAATCACCTAACCTGTGGAGAATGCGGCTGAGCTGCAATACCAGGCACACTGCTTGGACAATAGTGGTGCTGTCCCTAGAGGAAAAAGCAGACCTCAATTTTTAATCTCAGACAACCTCTTTAAATGACACATTCAGCTCTGCTGCATGTAATTAAGAGACTTCTCCCTGGTGTTCTATTACTTTGGCTGCTACTTATTGTACTTTATCAGCGGATTTAATTTATATATGTAGGATTCAAGAAAATTTTGAACAAGAAAAAGCTTTTATATTTTATACTTAATTCTTCAAAACCTGTGTTCTTTTTATGCTAAATTGGCAAAGACAACGTTTTTGCTTTAGATGCTGAAGATTTTTTTAAATGAAAGCTGGCTGAGCTAGAAAATCTTTAAAAAATTATGATAAATAGCTAAAAAGAATTATACTAATCCGATTCCTAGTCTTTTTAGGGATGAATTTGTTATCAAGCTTTATTATGTGGCACTATTTTACGTTGTGTAATCTGTGTTATTTATTGATCTCTTGCTGACTAGTGCATTGAATCTGAGCTTGAGTTTTTGAAATGGAAAACCCTATGACTTACGCATTACAGAAGATCTGCAAAGACGTAAATCCAGATGCTTAGCTTATGCCACTGCTTCTTTGACAGAATCTTTAGCATATTTCCTTAGTTCCTTTCTGCCAGAGCATATCCAATAACTACCCACATATTTAAATGATAAATCATAGTGTTTTAACAAATTGCTTGAAAATGAGCTGTGTGATAAAGAGCTTTTACTGGTAACTGTGAATATATCTTTGCTGTATTCAGTTATCAATTTTTGCAACAGATTACTTTCTATTGAACATATTTTAGCATGGAAGAAAACCTTTTATTTTCTCATCATATTCTTTGTATCTCTTCTCTTGAATTTCTTCTCTTAAATTTACTGTAATTGACTGTTATTACATTTTTGAGCACATCCTTTATACAATCTGCAAGAGTTGCCATTGTAGTTCCTTTGCCCCTTCATCTAAAATGCGCTACATTAAATTTAAATGTTTTCTTAACACACAATTTCATGGATAATGCCATCTGGTTGGTAACGCATCACTGATGACATTATAAATTTTGATAAATCACTTCTCATGTGAGAAATTATGTACATGAGAATGAAAGTATCAAAGGTAATACTGTTCAGAAATACTTGAAATATATACCAATTGCAGTTAGTTAGCTTAACAGACTGTCATGGCTGATAAGATTGCCTATGTTATGTGATATGTGCAATTCTCATGGAGTAAGGACAGCGCTGACCATATCTAATATCCTCTGACCTAAGTACTGAATATATATGCAGTCGTGTTTATGGATTGAGAAGTCTGTTCTATATGCAGAAAAGAGATACATATCAGGCCCCCTTCACATCTCGTTATGGCCTTCTACTGGCGGTATACCGATGTAGCCAAGTTTATATTGACCCTGATGACTTGCTGCAGCTTGATATCACACAATAAAAGCCATTGAAAAAGTCAGGTTAAAGTTTCTTGACACTGTGTATTTTAAGCGTTAAAAGTCAAGATACAGATGGCTACATCTGTACGTCGGGAGACCTACCTGATGCTCTACCTGGGGACACCAGCCTTGGGGAAGCTCCTGACATCACTGTCCAACATCACTGTTAGGAGCTTCCCCAGGTAGAGCGTATACGATGCTCTACCTGGGGACTTTGGCAAATGGAAGTCCCTGATGTCACTGTCCATATATGGACAGTGAAGTCAGAAACTTCCCCTGGACCAAAGTCCATGGGCAGAAAGCTTACGATGCCCTACCCAGGGACTACGGTTCTTGGGATGTGGTGTCAAAACCTTCCCAGGGCAGAGCGCTTACAATGCTGTACCTGGGGACTCCAGCCATGGTGAAGCTCCTGACATCACTGTCTATGTATGGACATTGGTATCCGGATGTTCCCTAGGCAGATCACTTACAATTTCATATGTGGACATGGACGTCAGGAGCTTCCCCAGGACCAAAAACAGAACTCTTTCAATGCTCTACTCGGGGATTTTAGCGTTGTATGAAAAATTTAATTTACAAGGGCAAAGACATTAAAAAACGAATAGAAACATGTCAGAAAATATCTGGAGATCTATTTTACTCAGAATTCCAAGTGACTGCAATCTTCAAGCAGTGTAAAAGGGGATTGAGTACTTTACATGGTGTTTCTGGCATTTATTTTGGGACGTTCTTGCTGTCTCAACTCAAAAGACAGCTGATGTTATCCTCTGACTTTTCTATACAACAAGAGGATATTTAATTATAGGTGGCTAAGGTTTCTCCTAGTCAATGGTCATGGAAATGTGAGGTAACAAAAAATGGTGCAGTTTGGCTAATAGCAGCTAGCAAAGAATACAGCACACTGTACAGTCCCCTGTACTCATGAGGGAAGCACCCCCTGCCGCTCCCCAGCTCCTCCAGCCCCTATCAGCAGTGATTGATGGTTGTCATGTATATAGCCAGATAGATGGTAGCCTGTCAGTCACTGCTATGAGGGGCGGGAAGGCAGGGAAAGGCTCACAAGTATGGGTTAAAACAAGTATATTTAAAATATCACCTAAGTTTAGAAAGTATAATATAATGTTTCAGCTAGGAATCCCATATGAAATAAAGTGAAATATTTGTAGAACGTTTCTACAAAGAAGTTAATAGGTTCTATGTTTACAAATATACAGCAATAATTTTGTTATTTTGTTACTTATCCTAATGAATATAACAAGATTCAATCGAGTTTCTTCACAGTGACTAATGGAAAACTTTGATTGACTTGTTTCCAAACAAACAATAATAAAGAAGATTTGATTCGCTTCATGCTGAATGAAGAGCTTTCTGAAGAAAAGCCTCAGTACAGGCAGATAAAATAAAAATACCACAGATGCAGACTAGAGCTTAATAGACAAAAGCGGAATAGTTTTGAGGGCATTGTAACGTTTTCCTCAAGCGTGGTGGTTGCAAGTGCCTCACTGTGTTCTGAGTGACGATTTTAGTGGCCAATCAGTAGATCGCTAGAGCCGTCACTCAGAGCGGAAGGTCGGGGCTGGCAGCATGCAGTGAGGAGAGCCGAGGAGCACTTGCACTTGAAGTGGTCGCATCAGTGACACTTTCGACACCGCAGCTCTGTGGGAATTAACCATTGATTTCTTGGACATGCAACGTGCATGACCGAGATAAAAGGTATAATTACAATGCCCTACCCTATATCGCATTGTCAGCAGTTTCTAAGGTCTTAAAACTGCTGACAGATTCCCCGTTCAGGGGGTTCTCCAAATTCATGCAAAAAAATGTTATTTGAAATAAGCACTGCATTTACTTAAGTTTCACAGGATTTACCTAAAATAAAATATTGGAGACAATGGCTACAGAGACAACACTTTTGCTCCAATACATCATGTCTAGGACAACCTGTGTCTACAGGGAAATCCTGTGGAATAATGAATATATATTTTAGAGTTTCATAAAAGAGTTTTGGTCAAAATTGTGTATTTTTTTTCCTCCTAGGTCTGATTCAGGCCGCATTTGAACGTTCATATCATGACTGCAATTTCGTTTCTACTGAGGCGAACTTAGATTGAAGTAGTCTTCTTACACTGATGTGCATATTCCATATTTACCACCCATACGATGTTATTAGAGGTGACAATCTGCATATCATGCTCTCATAATCGAAACAAGCTAATGACTGCATTCTTATTTTATACGATGAATAATTCTCCCACTAACACAAATGCCCACTGGGTAAACCATGCTATGAAGAAGCAAGACATGCCCGTGGGTAGAATGGTACATGCAGTAATGCTAGCATCGCAGAAAGTGAAATAATTAAAATAGAGACAATAATGGGAGAATGTGTAAATCAGCTCAGTTTTGCCTTCTGGTTTTAATTTTTTAATTTTCCACTGCTTATTTTATTATTTATTTAAAAAAAAATATGAATGGTAACACAAACCGTATATGCACTCATGTCATGGAGATCTACCTTAAATTAAAGGTTACAACACTTTTTCTCAGTTCATTTCTACATAAAGCATCTCTTGAAAACTACTCTTCATTGCTTGAGAATGTTCCTCAAGAAACATAAATATCCATTTGGGATCTAGTAATATGTATGATCCTTGTCCTCCTTCACCCCTCCCTTCACCTCTTCCCTTTCATTGTCTCTCTCCCCTTGTTCTCCATTTCAATTTTCATTTCAATTTCAGACGTGCCTGAGTTATTTTTTTACCCCAAAAGCTATAACAATCGAATCATATTCAAATAGGAATTGAGTCATAGTATAAAAAGGGCATGCTTGTGTAGCAGAGTAATATCTATTTACAGTCTCCCAGCTGCTGACATTTATACCATACCTATCCTTCCTTCCTTTCTTCCTCAGCTTATATTTCATTGAATACACCTCTGATTCCTGAAAGGAATTCATCACATTCCCTTGGGCTGCAGGAGGATTCATTGAAGTAAAGTTGCTATGAAAGACTCACTGTGAAAAAATAGTGACAAGCTAAGACCAGTTGCAATGTGTGGAATAAACCTTTATGTTATCAGAATAAATATGTGACCTCTAGCTAGTATCTATCAGTGCTTAAGGCCCATTTTAAGATTATCATGGCCAATAATTACTATTGCAGTACCCCCATTATTTAAAGGCTATGTACACCTTTGAAAGGATTTTTACTTAATAAATCAATGCTTTATGTGTTTTTAAACAACTTTTAAATGTACTTTTATTTAACATTTTACAATGCCGCTTCTATATATCCTGTATACATAAAAGCTTTATCATTCTGTCTGAGCTGAGTCCGTCAGTTGAGCTGAACTGACAGCTCGGCTGAGAGCTGGTCCTTGCTGTCTCATGTCTCTAAGTTCATAACTTAGATGTGATTGATATTAGCTGGATCCTGTGTGTCAGAGACAGGCAGGACCCTCTCTCAGCCAAGCAGTCCGTTCAGCTGAACTGACGGACTCAGTTAAGACAGAATGATACAGCTACTATGTATACAGGATATATAGAAGCTGTATTGTAAAATGTAAATGCTTTTTTAAAATAAAAGTAAATTTATAAGTTGTTTAAAAACACATAAAACATTTTTTTATTTTTTTTAAATCCTTAAAAGGTGTACTTAAGCAAGAACATTCTATTTTTTCTTTCACAGTTGTTCTAAAGATAAGTATAGATTGTGGAGCAGAGTGATGTGTGTATTACAGTATGCAGCATTTAAAATTTCTCACTTGTTCATTATTGCAAAGTGAAATCAAGTGCAAATAACAGCAGGGGGAGAAGGGACAACAGGAGGAAAACCATAGGATATAAGGAAGTTGTATACATTGTGAATATGCAGATGTTTTCTTTTTGAAACCAGAAATAGAAAGACTTTACAGGTACACTTTAAGCGCCGCCTTTTCTCTTATTCTACTGTTGGAGGTAAGGGTAGTAGGTAGTGGGAATTGGACTACTTTCACTTCCGTGGGTTCCAAAAATCAAAAGAATCGGCTGACTCTGCCTATTGGTCAGCCGCATCCAGTGATTTTCAGGCTGTCTGTGATGAGTAGGGCTTTTTTTCTAGGCTTGCTTGAAGATTGTCATGCAATTGGCTAAAATGCTGTGACAAGTACGGCTGGGACTCCAGACAGATTTATTTGCATACACTACCGTTCAAAAGTTTGGGATCACCCAGACAATTTTGTGTTTTCCATGAAAACTCACACTTATATTTATCAAATGAGTTGCAAAATGACTAGAAAATATAGTCAAGACATTGACAAGGTTAGAAATAATGATTTTTATTTGAAATAATAATTTTCTCCTTCAAACTTTGCTTTCGTCAAAGAATGCTCCATTTGCAGCAATTACAGCATTGCAGACCTTTGGAATTCTAGCTGTTAATTTGCTGAGGTAATCGGGAGAAATGTCACCCCATGCTTCCAGAAGGCCCTCCCACAAGTTGGATTGGCTTGATGGGCACTTCTTTCGTACCATACGGTCAAGCTGCTCCCACAACAGCTCTATGGGATTGAGATCTCGTGACTGCGCTGGCCACTCCATTACAGATAGAATACCAGCTGCCTGCTTCTTCCCTAAATAGTTCTTGCATAATTTGGAGGTGTGCTTTGGGTCATTGTCCTGTTGTAGGATGAAATTGGCTCCAATCAAGCGCTGTCCACAGGGTATGGCATGGCGTTGCAAAATGGAGTGATAGCCTTCCTTATTCAAAATCCCTTTTACCTTGTACAAATCTCCCACTTTACCAGCACCAAAGCAACCCCAGACCATCACATTACCTCCACCATGCTTGACAGATGGCGTCAGGCACTCTTCCAGCATCTTTTCAGTTGTTATGCGTCTCACAAATGTTCTTCTGTGTGATCCAAACACCTCAAACTTCGATTCGTCTGTCCATAACACCTTTTTCCAATCTTCCTCTGTCCAATGTCTGTGTGCTTTTGCCCATATTAATGTTTTCCTTTTATTAGCCAGTCTCAGATATGGCTTTTTCTTTGCCACTCTGCCCTGAAGGCCAGCATCCCAGAGTCACCTCTTCAATGTAGACGTTGACACTGGCGTTTTGCGGGTACTATTTAATGAAGCTGCCAGTTGAGGACCTGTGAGGTGTCTATTTCTCAAACTAGAGATTCTAATGCACTTGTCTTGTTGCTCAGTTGTGCAGCGGGGCCTCCCACTTCTCTTTCTACTCTGGTTGGAGCCTGTTTGTGCTGTCCTCTGAAGGGAGTAGTACACACCGTTGTAGGAAATCTTCAGTTTCTTGGCAATTTCTTGCATGGAATAGCCTTCATTTCTAAGAACAAGAATAGACTGTCGAGTTTCACATGAAAGCTCTCTTTTTCTAGCCATTTTGAGAGTTTAATCGAACCCACAAATGTAATGCTCCAGATTCTCAACTAGCTCAAAGGAAGGTCAGTTTTATAGCTCCTCTAAACAGCAAAACTGTTTACAGCGGTGCTAACATAATTACACAAGGGTTTTCAAGTGTATTCTAATCATCCATTAGCCTTCTAACACAATTAGCAAACACAATGTACCATTAGAACACTGGAGTGATGGTTGCTGGAAATGGGCCTCTTTACACCTATGTAGATATTGCATTAAAAACCAGACGTTTGCTGCTAGAATAGTCATTTAGCACATTAACAATGTATAGAGTGTATGTCTGATTAATTTAATGTTATCTTCATTGAAAAAAAACTGTGCTTTTCTTGCAAAAATAAGGAAATTTCTAAGTGACCCTAAACTTTTGAACGGTAGTGTACATAAGTTAATTCAGAGCACTGCCTGTCCATAAAGAGGGCAATTTATGTTTTTGTTTTTTTAAGCCAACTACGTATTGGTATGCTTTGATTCTTATAAAGTATACATATCTATACACAAATTTACAAATTGAGGTCTGAATATTGTTTTCATGATGCTAGTTTAGACAGTTTAGATCTGAAATGTAAAAGTAAAGTATTTTATTTATGTGTGAGGATACCGCAGTATTTCTGCATAGTAGATGGAATTACATGGGTTTCAAATAAAGAGGAATTGTACTTGAAGGACTTTGTAGCATGGCAGGTAAGTTAATTTAAGAGCAATTTATAATCAAATAACTTCTCCTTTTCACATTGTGGACATCATTCCTGGCTCCTGCTGCCAGTCTAGTGTCTTAAGGATTGGTGTTTGAACGTTCACAAATAAATATAAAATATTATGAATGACATAAAAGCAGTAAATAGATACCATTCCGTCAGGATAATTTAATTTGTATTTATTTTTATAGAGTGAAGGAGGAAGACAGAGGATGTTCTACTCTCTGCATTTATTTCTATGCGTTGTTAGGAATTTATTTTGTCAATTTCACTTTTGAACTTGATACCGAGCATCATTTTGTATATTTCAGCTGTTTGAGTTATTCTTATTAGTTCGCACTGAGCAGTTAAACATTATAATATGTCTGCAATTCTCTTTATTGCAGAACAATTTATAGGTTAAGCACAGTGGAAACATTGCTGAAGTTGTAGTTAGTGGTACAGTATCTGATGATTATAGATGATGAACTAGTCAATGATATTCATATTGTACAATTAATCATTTCAGCTTTCAGTACATTATAACTAGAAACTTGCAAGTGTTTCTAAACACAAATTAGAGTTTCTATAAATAGGTAAAAGGGAAATTGAGACAACTTGCTCTGGGTTTACGTCTGCGGCCTGCTGCCTCTCTGACGGGGGTGGCGGCGACACTGAAACCGGCCGCTGCCGCCCCCTCCTGCACTATAATTGTACCTGCGTCTCTAAGATGCAGATACAATTACATGCATAAGTGCTGAATGGCCGTGCCCGACCATTCAGAGTCTTTTAATGACGCAAGCGGCGCGATGACGTCATCGCACCGCTTGGTCATTGGAAGGTGCTGATTGGCAGGGCCGAATGAGTTGCCCCGCAAATCAGCGCCTTTCAAAGATGCAAGCGCCATGATGACATCATCGCCCGCTTTCATCGTTCAGCCCTAGCAAACCTGCTCAGAAGAGAGCAGGCCTGCATTGCCACAGGACGGCACGAGAACTGGATCAGGTGAATATGTAAAGTTTTTTTTCTCTCAAAACTGTGAGTGGCATTATCTACAGCGGGGGCTCTATCTACATGGGGCACTATCTACAGGGGGAGCAATATGTGGGGCACGATGTACAGGGGAGGCTATATGTGGGGCATTATCTACAGGGGGCTATATGTGGGGCACTATCTACAGGGGCTATATGTAGGGCACTACATTATTATCATATGCTTTTTTCTATCCATATGTCTTTTCACATTTTTTATTATTTTTATTATTTTTGTTGTTTCGAAGCTACACTATTGTGCTTTAATTGCACTCCTAACCTTATTTTTTATATACTTCCACATTTTTTGTGACCTATTTGGTCCGTTTACGCACATTTATTAAATATTACTTTATTATTTTTTATGTGTGCATGCATATGGCCATATACACATATAAGTATTTATGCACGTTTATAATATATATGATTACTTATCTTTATATATATTTGTTTAAATATATATTCTTCTATACTTTTACCTGCTTTTCACGTACGTACTTTTAAACCACTTATGTCACATCTTAACTTATATATTTCTATAAATCCTTTTATTTTGATTTATTTATTTTCCTTTATTTACATATTTTGATCCATCTATTCAATTTGGTATGATGTTTGGTCATACAATCTTATATATGGTGATATTTCACCCCAAATATCTATGATCTGTGTGCACAGTGGGCTCCTAGGCATGCATTGGGTCCCCCTCTGTACACTCTGTTCATCTACATTATTGCTCGATGTGCTGTTGCCAGAATTCTATCTGTCGGAACCAATGTTTGATCTATGATATATTTATATTTTGAAATGTCCAAATATGCTCTCATCTATAATATCTTTGTCATTCTGTAAATGTATAAAATGTGTATATATTTTTTCTAACTGTTAATAGCGCTCCTGTATACATACCGCTTTCTATTCTTGGACATGGGCAACTGCGGATGCCTTGCCCTATTCCAAGATGGATGTGGTGGTCTGTGGTTGTTGTGCGCATGCGCGGGGCGGGGGGCCGTTCATCACGTAGTTCACGGCGCAACATGGACTTGGGCTCTGTGCAGTTGCGCACTGCTCACTTCCGGACGCCGTGTACTGCGTGATTGAGGTGCCGCCTCTCCTCGTGCAGGCGCCAGCTGAACATCCTATGGAAAAGTAAGTGTGGTACTCTGATCACACTCTTCCAGCACCCCCTGACGAAGCCAGGTGCGAAACGCGCGTTGGGGTGTTCTGACAGTGTTGTGGCAGTGGAATGGCTCATGGTGGGTTTTTGGTATGCGTATCTTGAGGTCTTAGTGATTTTTCTTTTCCATGACTGTTACCTTACATTCTTTGTGGTCATACTAAAGGCATTTGCTGTGGTGATTGTTATCAGTATATTTATACTCATGATACATACTTTATAGTCTATGATATAGTATGCATTATACTACCATTGTTTGCCCTGCCCTATATTCAACACTGTCTATTCTCTCTGTACTGTTTGTACATTGTTTTTATGGGTGGTAATTTTTAAAGTGTCTTGATCAACTGTGTTGTTTGTCTTCAATAAAGTTATTTAGTATTTTTCTAAGATACGATTGATTTGGTCTTATTATAGCATGTAGGGATAACTTTTTGGTGTTTCTATGGATAGGGTCCCATATATGCAACTATACTCATTGATATATGACCTTGAATTTATAGGTATTCTTTTTTTGTTTAATCACTATATACAGGGGGCTATATGTGGGGAACTATCTACAGGGGGACTATATGGGCACTATCTACAGGGGGACTATATGGGCACTATATTCAGGGGCTATATGTGGGGCGCTATTTACAGGGGGCTATGTGTGGAGCCCTATCTGTGGGGGGGGGGGGCTATATGTGGGGCACTATCTACAGGGGGCTCTATGGGCGCACTATCTACAAAGAGCACTGTGTGTGTGGCACACAGTGTATGATGCTATTATAATCAGGGACACAATGTATGGTGCTATTCTAATTAGAGGTGCAGTGTATGGCGCTATTATATTTAGGGGCGTAGTGTGTGGCACCATGAGAATTTTATCTTTGTTTATAGGTGCAGAAATGTTTAAAAAAGGAGAAGCTTAAGACATTTGAGTGGCAAACTGCAGAAACGGTCTGTGGCCGGGAGAAGTCATCATAGAGATCTGGACTAGATGGAGAAGAAAAGAGAAAAAGAACAACTAGAATCTGAGAAGATGTCACCGGTGAGTTACTTAATGTAAATAATTATTCTGCCTCTAATCAGTACTGTAGTCACTGTATGATCTGCAGTGAGATGATGGGTAGTATGTTTTTTTTTTTGTGAAACAGCAACTCCCAGCACATCCTTACCATTGTTCGGGCCACGATGGGAGCTGTAGTTTTGCGCTGTACAAAACGATATGGCAGGGGTTGCATTAAATTGAGCTGTATTTGTGCTGGTGTTATGTATTGAGCTTGGTTCTGGTGTTGTATTTATGTACTGAGCTTGGTTCTGGAGTTGTATTTATGTACTGAGCTTGGTTCTGGAGTTGTATTTATGTATTGAGCTTGGTTCTGATGCTGTATATATGTATTGAGCTTGGTTCTAGTACTGTATATATGTCAGAGCTTGGTTCTGGATCTGTTTTAGGATATATTTAGAATAACAAAATTGCAGGGCAGATGGAGTTGTTTTCAATTCATTGTATATTTAATGGGAACCTGTCACACAGGGAAGATCCGGTGGACATCCCATACCAGCGATATCGACGAACAGCGACAGTGACAAAGGCAGAGGTTCGGCCGAAACGTCTTACCAAGTCGCTTACTACCTCAACTTTACCAACTTTTGTTGCAATAAAACTTAAATCTGCTTGCATCTGGATCTCTTGTGTACCTCTGTGTGTGCTGGGGTTATATATTTCCAATTCTGCAAGTATGAGTTGTGGCTGAAAAAGTCTTCATGGTGATCTAGGCCGGATGAAGAAGAAAAAGGATAATGAATGACTACAAGCAGAGAAGATGTCACATGTGAGTCACTAGATGTAACTGTACTGTATTCACGTATATGGTCTGCAGAGTGCCTGCGAAGAACTGGTATCTACCATTATATAGTCACTGTACGGTGGTAATATCAGTTTCGTATAGGGGTTTTATTCAGTAACAGTATGGTGTTAATATTCAGTTACTATGTGGTGGTAATAAGTGATCATGGTTTGGAGGTATTTTTCAGTAACACTATCGTGGTATTAGGTCAATATATGGCGGCAATATGAGGTCAAAGTATGACTATTATTCAGTAACAATATGATAGTATTAGTCAGTGACTATGTGGTTGTAATGTGTGGTCATGATGTGGAGGTATTATTCAGTAACAGTAAGGTGGTATTATTCAGTCACTATGTGGTGGTAATGTGTGATCATGGTGTGGAGGTATTATTGAGTTACAGTATGGTGGTATTATACAGTCACTATGTGGTGGTAATAGAAGGTTATGTGTGGCTGTATTATTCAGTCACTATGGGGTGGTAATATGTGATCATGGTGTGGAGGCTAATATTCAGTAACAGTATAGTGGTATTATTGAGTCACTATATGGTGGTAATATGTAATTATGGTGTGGAGGTATAATTCAGTAATATTATGGTGGTATAATTCAGTCACTATGTGGTGGTAATAGGAAGTCATGGTATGGCTGTATTATTCATTAACAGTGTGGTGGCATTGTTTAGTCACTATGTAGTGGTAATATGTGATCATGGTGTGGAGGTATTATTCAGTAACAGTATGATGGAGTTTCTTAGTCACTATGTGGTGGTAATAGGAGGTCAATGGTTTGGTTGTATTATTCATTAACAGCATGGTGGTATTGTTTATTCACAATGTGGTGGTAATTTGTGATCATGGTGTGAAGGTATTATTCAGTAACAGTATAGGGGTATTATTCAGTCACTATGTGGTGGTAATATGTGATAATGGTGTAGCAATATTATTCAGTAACAGTACGTTGCCATTATTTAGTCACTACGTTGTGTTAATATTTGGTTATGGTGTGTCAGTAATATTTAGTAACAGTATGGTGGTATTATTCATTCACTATGTGGTGGTAATATGTGTTCATGGTGTGGAGGTATTATTCAGTAAGAGTATGGTGGTATTCTTCAGACACTATGTGGGCGTAATATGTTGTCATGGTATGGAGGTATTATTCAGTAATAGTATGGTGGTATTATTTAGTCACTATGTGGGGGTAATATGTTGTCATGTGTGACTGTATTATTCACCAACAGTATGGTGGTATTATTCAATCTCTATATGTGGTAATGTGTGGTGATGATATCGTGGTATTATTCAATAACAGTATGGGGGTATTATTCAGTCACTATGTGGTGGTAATATGTATTCATGGTGTGGAGGTATTATTCAGTAACAGTATAGTGATATTATTCAGTCACTATGTGGGCGTAATATGTGGTCATGGTATGGAGATATTATTCAGTAATAGTATGGTGGTATTATTTAGTCACTATGTGGGGGTAATATGTGGTCATGGTGTGGCTGTATTATTCAGTAACAGTATGGGGGTATTATTCAGTCACTATGTGGTTATGGTGTGGCTGTATTCTTCAGTAACTGTATGGTGTTATTATACAGTCACTATGTGGTGGTAATGTGTGGGGATGATGTGGATGATATTGTTTGTTCCTTGTATAGTGGTATCATTGTGTTTATTTGCCTTGGTATACTGGGTTTTGTTCAGTAACAGTTTGGTGATATTTGTTCCTTGTATAGTGGACAGTGGTATTATTTGTTAACTTGATGATTGTATAATTTAAAGGTATATTTTCATACATAGAAAATTGTCTATACTTATGTTGTCTTTGAGACTAGCAACGCCATGGGGGCTGTGCATCTGAGCAATGAATGCACGCAAGGGGGGAGGGGGGTATAGTGAGCAGCGACAGATACAAAATTTGCCCTGGGGTCCATTGGAATTTTGCTATGACCCTGCTTAGAGCTAATGGGTTTGAGAAGCTGTAAATAGTTTGCTGAACCCCTACTTACAGGGGTGGATTAATGGTACCATGGGCCCCGGGTACTTTTTCATGTCTGCCCCCGCCCCCGAACTCTGAAGACAGATCTTTGAAGACGCTGTACAGCATATATTTGCAGATTTCTGTTTAGGCGACCACAGATCTGGAACGGTTTTGAATTCGCTATAAAAGCAGAATGAGCCATACAGAAGAGAAAAAGCAGAATATTTTGAGACACTAAAGTGGTCAGGAGCTTTGTAACTTTTTTATTTTTGTGTCAATGGAGTGGTGTGTGAAGGATTATTTTTTTGCGGGAGGAGTTGTAGCTTTTATTGGCACCATTTAAAGTATCATATAATGGGTGAATTGGAAAAAACTGAGATTCCTCCATGGTTTTTTGTGTTTAGTTTTTACTGTATATATTTACCTTCTCTTAAGGTAAAAGTAGATTTTAACATCTACTTTTACCTTGAGAATGTAAATATATACAGCCCCAGAACCAAGCTCAGTACAAATATACAGTCCCAAAACCAAGCTCAGTACATACAGTGAAGGAAATAAGTATTTGATCCCTTGCTGATTTTGTAAGTTTGCCCACTGTCAAAGACATGAACAGTCTAGAATTTTTAGGCTAGGTTAATTTTACCAGTGAGAGATAGATTATATTTAAAAAAAAAATTAAAATCACATTGTCAAAATTATATATATTTATTTGCATTGTGCACAGAGAAATAAGTATTTGATCCCCAACCAACCATTAAGAGTTCAGCCTCCACCAGACCAGTTACACGCTCCAAATCAACTTGGTGCCTGCATTAAAGACAGCTGTCTTAAATGGTCACCTGTATAAAAGACTCCTGTCCACAGACTCAATTAATCCGTCTGACTTTAACCTCTACAACATGGGCAAGACCAAAGAGCTTTCTAAGGATGTCAGGGACAAGATCATAGACCTGCACAAGGCTGGAATGGGCTACAAAACCATAAGTAAGACGCTGGGTGAGAAGGAGACAACTGTTGGTGCAATAGTAAGAAAATGTAAGACATACAAAATGACTGTCAATCGACATCGATCTGGGGCTCCATGCAAAATCTCACCTCGTGGGGTATCCTTGATCCTGAGGAAGGTGAGAGCTCAGCCGAAAACTACACGGGGGGAACTTGTTAATGATCTCAAGGCAGCTGGGACCACAGTTACCAAGAAAACCATTGGTAACACATTACGCCGTAATGGATTAAAATCCTGCAGTGCCCGCAATGTCCCCCTGCTCAAGAAGGCACATGTACAGGCCCGTCTGAAGTTTGCAAATGAACATCTGGATGATTCTGAGAGTGATTGGGAGAAGGTGCTGTGGTCAGATGAGACTAAAATTTAGCTCTTTGGCATTAACTCAACTCGCGGTGTTTGGAGGAAGAGAAATGCTGCCTATGACCCAAAGAACACCATCCCCACTGTCAAGCATGGAGGTGGAAACATTATGTTTTTGGGGTGTTTCTCTGCTAAGGGCACAGGACTACTTCACCGCATCAATGGGAGAATGGATGGAGCCATGTACCGTCTAATCCTGAGTGACAACCTCCTTCCCTCCACCAGGACATTAAAAATGGCTCATGGCTGGGTCTTCCAGCACGACAATGACCCGAAACATACAGCTAAGGCAACAAAGGAGTGGCTCAAAAAGAAGCACATTAAGGTCATGGAGTGGCCTAGCCAGTTTCCAGACCTTAATCCCATCGAAAACGTATGGAGGGAGCTGAAGATCTGAGTTGCCAAGCGACAGCCTCGAAATCTTAATGATTTACAGATGATCTGCAAAGAGGAGTGGACCAAAAGTCCATCTAACATGTGTGCAAACCTCATCATCAACTACAAAAAACGTCTGACTGCTGTGCTTGCCAACAAGGGTTTTGCCACCAAGTATTAAGTCTTGTTTGCCAAAGGGATCAAATACTTATTTCTCTGTGCACAATGCAAATAAATATATATAATTTTGACAATGTGATTTTCAGTTTTTTTTTAAATATAATCTATCTCTCACTGGTAAAATTAACCTAGCCTAAAAATTCTAGACTGTTCATGTCTTTGACAGTGGGCAAACTTACAAAATCAGCAAGGAATCAAATACTTATTTCCTTCACTGTATATACAGCACCAGAACAAAGCTCAGCACATATATACAGCAACAGAACCGAGCTCAGTACATATATACCACACCAGAACCAAGCTCAGTACATATATATACCACACCAGAACCAAGCTCAGTACATATATACAGCCCCAAAACCAAGCTCAGTACATATATACAGCCCCAGAACCAAGCTTAATACAAATATACAGACCCAGAACCAAGCTCAGTACATATATGCAGCACCAGAACAAATACAGTTCAGTACAGAGATAATTTGCAAATTCAGTTTAATCCCTGCTGTATGAATTTGTACGACATAAAACAACAGCTCCCAGTATAGCCTGAATAATGGTTAGGTTATGCTGAGTGTTGCTATTTAACATAAAAGAATGCTACCATCCGTCATCTCGTTGCAGATCAAACAGTGACTACAGTACTGATCCTTCACAGGGAGAATAAACATTTACATTGAGTGACTCACAGGTGATGTCTCAGATTCTTTTTCGTTCTTTTTCTCTTTTTTTCCTCCATCCGGTCCAGACTTCTCCGGGCACGGCCCATTTCTTCAGCTCCTCACTTTTCGAACATTTCCGCACCTATAAATGAAGATTACATTTCTCATGATGCCACATTCTATGCTTCTAAATATAATAGTATCATACGCTGTGCCCCTGAATATAATAGAACTATACACTGTACTCCTGAATATAATAGTACTATACACTGTACTCCTGAATGTAATAGTACTATACACTGTACTCCTGAATATAATAGTACTATACACTACGCTCCTGAATATAATAGTATTATACACTGTACTCCTGAATATAATAGTACTATACACTGTACTCCTGAATATAATAGTACTATACACTGCGCCCCTGAATATAATAGTACTATACACTGTACTCCTGAATATAATAGTACTATACATTGTGCTCCTGAATATAATAGTACTATATACTGTACTCCTGAATATAATAGTACTATATACTGTTCTCCTGAATATAATAGTACTATATACTGTGCTCCTGAATATAATAGTACTATACACTGTGCTCCTGAATATAATAGTACTATACACTGTGCCCCTGAATATAATAGTACTATACACTGCGCCCCTGAATATAATAGTGCTATACACTGTGCCCCTGAATTAAATTATGTCAAACACTGTAAAGTAAAACACCACACACACTAACAATGCCCCCTGTAGACAGCGACAGTCACAATGCCCCCTGTAGATAGTGCCAGTTACAATGCCCTCTGTAGAAAATGCCTCCTGTAGATAGCACCAGTTACAATGCCCTTTTTATATAATGTCCCCGTATATAGTGCTAGTTACAATCCCCTCTGTAGAAAATGTCCCCTGTAGATAGTGCCAGTTACAATGCCCTATGTAGATAATATCCCCTGTAGATTGTGCCAGTTACAATGCCGTATGTAGATAACGTCCCCTGTAGATTGTGCTAGTTACAATGCCCTCTGTAGATAATGTCCCCTGTAGATTGTGCCCCTTACAATGTCCTCTGTAGATAACGCCCCCTGTAGATTGTGCCAGTTACTAAGCCCTAAGTAGATAATGACCCCTGTAGATAGCGCCACTTACAATGTTCTCTGTAGATAATGTCCCCTGCATCTTTTACCCCCAACGCTGCCGAGAACAAAAAAAAACATTCTCACCTGTCCCCATTCGCGCTTCTTCCTCCAGCGACGCAGGATTGGTCAGAGACCAGAGGGCGTCATCCAGTGTAATGATGCAGTCTGCGTGATGACATCATCGCGCCGACTATGTCATTAGTAAAGCGCGGAATGGGAGGAAGGGAACGGATAGTTCCCTGTGTCGCCAGTGCTACAGTAAGCAATTGTATCCGCATCCTAAGGATGCGGATATAATTGGGTGAGAGGTCCCGCTTCACTCCGGTTCTCTGAACCGACTGTAAATTTAACAGCCGGTATGGGAGAACCGGGGCGAACTGGGCCCCCTTCCAGCCTCGGGTCCCAGGCACTTGCCCTGATTGCCCTCATTATAATCCACCCCTGCCTCCTTATACTAGCATTGTGCCTGGTTTAATATAACTCTTAACAGTAAGTAGAACCACATATGAACCTGTTTAATATAGTTTCCAGCACTAAATGTAATAGTTTATAGCAGTGCCACCTCTGTTCCTGTTTTCCTACAGATATTCCTACCTTCTTTAATGTACTATCCATTCTGTATTTTTTGCGTCCTAATCATTGTATTTTCCTTCCTTCTGTCCATGACTGCTGATCTCCAATTCTGGAGCTTCTATTCTTTGGTAAGCAATTTTGTTTTTTAATTTTCCTATCAAAGTATGGTGGAAAGGATGGAGTAAAAGGAAAAATATTGTCTACCTTATGTCATGAATTAAACCTAATTTCTTTTTCTGCCATTTTTGGAAACAAGACCCCATGTGATTATTATCATTAATGCATGAAATTGTTTTATCATGAAACATACAGTGTGCTTCACTAAAAAAATAACAATATGTGTAAGGTAAGAATGCCAATGCTGACTATTTTCAGATGGAAGATGTGATTTAATGTTTATCATTTGGCTACTATAGCTACTTAATTACTAAATGAGATTATGCTATTTGAATTCCTGCTAGATAAAAAATTTGGGAGAGTTTGTGTATCCAGTAGATGCAAAACATAAGTTAAGCATTGACACACACAGTAAGGGTCATCTGTAAGCCGCTAAAAGTACAAATTCACATAACATTTTTTATATTTTGAACTGAAACTGCTTTTCTACTTAGCACATTTCAAAGTGTATAACCCCTTGAAGGTCCTTTGATCTGACTCTAGAGATGTGTCTGCACTTAGCTTTCCAGGTTTGTAAATACACGTGGAAAAGTACAAGGACGGATAACTGCTGCATCATCACTTCAGTCCACCCACAGAGATTTTATAACCACCATTATTTATTCATTCAAACCTTTTTGGCTTTCTCCTACATTTTTTTGCTTCGTCTACCCGGCTTAGCAAATTTTTCCTGATCAAGTATAGAATGTGACAACATATTTTGCACGTTGTGCTGATAGAATAATTATGTTCTTTTGTGTGGTTTCCTATTCCTTGTAATCAAATGCAATGTACAGATATTAGCTTACAGAATAGCAAACGTTTTATTCTTCTCAAAAGTTACCACTGTAATTCTGCAACTCTATCCTGGTTGGTCTGTCAAACCAGAGGAACACAAAACCCTATGGTGGGCCCAGGTCATTACACAAAAACAATTATAAAAAGAGATAATGATTATACATACACTTGTTCTGCTGGATTGTTGGCCTATAGAAAAAGTTTTTTGGTGGGCACAAAATAACTCAGTCCAACTCCAAATCTATATACATACCTACTCTCTGAACTTTAAACAAATGAAAATCAAGTGTATGCCTATATAACAAATGTCTCAAAGTCTAGTTTCAACTTTGAACGCCATTTAAATATAGACAGGGGCGTTCTTGGGTCTTAAAAGATACATACGTATCGGCGGATAGAATATCTATAAGACTAAGGCCCCTATAGGCAGGGCCGCCATCAGGGGGGTATTAGGGGTACTACTGTAGGGGGCCCGGCCAAACTTAATTGAAAGGGGGGCCCGGCAACTGCCGCGACTTGCCTTTGGTAGAAAAAAACAGGCCCCTGCAATGCGGCCTGTTCTTTTCACCAAAACAATGTCGTGAGCTGCGGGCCCCCCTCTCGTAAAGCACCGACGTGAACTGCGGGCCCCCCTCTCGTAAACACCGCCCGCTTGCGCACGCGCGCTGGACCGCAAACGCGCAGCCGCAAGCGCGCGCTCGACCGCACAAGCGCGCGCGCACAAAGGTCCGCAGGCGCGCGCCCGCGCGCGAACGACCGGGCGTGCCGGCGCGCAACCTGCTCGTGCCCGCACCACAAGAACATCCCCGAACATCCCCGGCGCACAGACTACTTACCTGCTGGCCCGCCTCCTCCTCCTCCTTCTCAGCCTCCTCCTCCTTCTCCACCTCCGCCTCCCTCAAGAGCGTAGCTACGTAAGGAGAGGGGGAGGAGTCCAATTATTGCGCGGCGGCAGGAGTTCGTCGATCAATTTTCTGGAGCCTGGAGGTGAAGGACGACATCTGGACCGAAGACATCGCCTGACGAGGACTGGAGTGGGAGCAGTTCTTCTGACACAGTGAGTAAAATGTCTCAAAGTGCTGTTTATGTATGGCCCTGTTCACACAGAGTATTTTGCAGGCAGAAAAAAAATCTGCCTCAAAATTCCTTAAAGAATTTTGAGGCAGATTTTGACCTGCCCACACTATCTTGCCGCGTTTTTTTGCTGCGTTTTTTGCCCGCGGCGATTGAGGACAGCAGACAAAAAACGCAGCGAAAAATGCATTTTCTGCCTCCCATTGATTTCGATGGGAGGTCAGAGGCAGAACCGCGGCAAGAAAGGACGTGCTGCTTTTTCTTTTTTCCGTGTCTTACTCCCATTGATTTCAGATTAAATCAATGGGAGGCGGTTTTGGAAGTTTTTTGGTGCTGATTCTGACCCAGCGTCCGAGTCAATATCAAGGCCCAAAAACTCTGTGAACTGGGCCTTATTGTTAGGGCCTATTCAGACGAACGTGTAATACATCCGTGCAACGCGCGTGATTTTCACTCGCCTCGCACGGACCTATGTTACTCTATGGGGCCGTGCACACTGTCCGTGAGTTTCATGCAGCGTGTGTCCGTGTGTCCGCTGCGTAAAACTCACGACATGTCCTATATTTGTGCATTGTTCGTCAATGAAGTCAATGGGTGGGTGAAAATCACGCCCAGCACTTCCGCAGCAGTATATACTATGAATGAAAACAGAAAAGCACCACGTGCTACAAACATACAAACAGAGTGTCATAATGATGGCGGCTGCGCGAAAATCACACAGCCGCGCATCATACGCTGCTGACACACGGAGCTGTTATGGACCTTTTGCATGCACAAAACGCCACGTTTTTTGCGCGCTCAAAAAGCACACGCTCGTGTGAATCCGGCCTTAGGGTAGGAACACACTAGGCATGAACACTGCGGATTTTATGTAACATTTTATTGTGGAAAATCTGCAGCGTATTACAGTCGCAGCAGAGGGGATGAGATGTGAACAAATCTCATCCACACGCTGCAAAAATAATGGACCTGCAGTGTGGCTTTTTGAGCCGCAGCATGTCAATGTATTCTGTGAAATCGCTGCTCCTCTGTTGTGGAAATGCTGCGGTTCTGCCGCAAAAATCACACATGAGAAAAAAAAAGGTACTTTTTTAAATTAATAAAAAAGTTTATACTTACCCCGGCCGTAGTCCTGGTGACGCGATCCTCTATTCTTAGCGCAGCTCGGCCTCCTGTCATGACGTTTCATACCATGTGACTGCTGCAGCGGTCACATGGTCTACAGCGTCATCACAGGAGGCGGGGCTACGTTCAGAAGAGAGAGACGCGTCACCTAAACTACGGCCAGGGCAAGTCTAAACTTGGGCCTGTTCACATCACCGTTCGCTCCCGCTCCGGGGTTCCGTCTGAGGTTTCTGTCGGATGAAAACCGCAACGGAAAGTGACAGCACAGCTTCCGTTTCAGTCACCATTGATCTCAATGGTGACGGAAACATCGCTAATGGTTTCCGTTCGTCACCATCCCGGCTGGTTTTCGGACGGAATCAATAGCGCAGTCAACTGCGCTAATGGTGACGGAAACGGAAGCTGTGCTGTCACTTTCACTTTCCGTTGCGGGGTTCACCCGACGGAAACCTCAGACGGAACCCCGGAGCGGAAGCGAACGGTGATGTGAACAGGCCCTAACACAAAAGTTTTGTATTTTTTTAAGCTGGTTCACAAAAAAAAATAATTCCAAATTCTACTGAACCAACTGCCTATTTAGAGACCGGCAGCAGCTCCAGGAGCGAAATCATAAGGAACACACTAGGCGGATAAGCTGAGTAAAACTCCACAGCTTATCCGCCCCGGTAGCCGCAGGGAATTCTGCCAGCAAAACCGCACCAAATATTGGCGCAGGTTTCGTGCCGCATGTCCGCTGCGGGAATCCTGCAGGGAAAAAAAAGTTTAGACTTGCCCTGGCCGTAGTTTAGGTGACGCGTCTCTCTCTTCTGAACGTAGCCCCGCCTCCTGGGATGACGCTGTAGACCATGTGACTGCTGCAGCGGTCACATGGGATGAAACATCATGACAGGAGGCCGAGCTGCACTAAGAATAGAGGATCGCGTCACCAGGACTACGGCCGGGGCAAGTCTAAACTTTTTTATAAATTAAAAAAAGTGCCTTTTTTTTTTTCTCATGTGTGATTTTTGCGGCAGAACCGCAGCATTTCCGCAACAGAGGAGCAGCGATTCCACAGAATAAATTGACATGCTGCGGCTTAAAAAGCCAAAAGCCACACTGCAGGTCAATTGTTTTTGCAGCGCGTGGATGAGATTTGTTCAAATCTCATCCACTCTGCTGCGACTGTGATACGCTGCGGATTTTCCACAATAAAATGTGTTGCATAAAATCCGCAGTGTTCATGCCTAGTGTGTTCCTACCCTAAGGCCGGATTCACATGAGCCTGTGCTTTTTGCGCACGCAAAAACGTGGCATTTTGCGCATGCAAAAGGTCCATAACAGCTCCGTGTGTCAGCAGCGTATGATGCGTGGCTGAGTGATTTTCGCGCAGCCGCCATCATTATGACACTCTGTTTGTAGCACGTGGTGCTTTTCTGTTTTCATTCATAGTTTATACTGCTGCGGAAGTGCTGGGCGTGATTTTCACGCACCCATTGACTTCAATGGGTGTGTGATGCTCGAACAATGCACAAATATCGGACATGTCATGAGTTTTACGCAACGGACACACGCTGCATGAAACTCACGGACAGTGTGCACGGCCCCATAGAGTAACATAGGTCCGTGCGAGGCGTGTGAAAATCACGCACGTTGCACGGATGTATTACACGTTCGTCTGAATAAGCCCTAACAATAAGGCCCAGTTCACAGAGTTTTTGGGCCTTGATATTGACTCGGACGCTGCGTCAGAATCAGCACCAAAAAACTTCCAAAACCGCCTCCCATTGATTTAATCTGAAATCAATGGGAGCCAGTCGCGGAAAAAAGAAAAAGCAGCACGTCCTTTCTTGCCGCGGTTCTGCCTCTGACCTCCCATCGAAATCAATGGGAGGCAGAAAATGCATTTTTCCCTGCGTTTTTTGTCTGCTGTCCTCAATCGCCACGGGCAAAAAACGCGGCAAGATAGTGTGGGCAGGTCAAAATCTGCCTCAAAATTCGGTGCGCGGTTCCAGTCGGTCGCGGGTGCGCATGTGCGGGAGTTTGCGGGTGGGCACGATCGGTCGCACGGGCGGCGGTGTTTGACGGCCCCCATGACGACCCCCATGCTACCCAGGGCCGCCATCAGGGGGGGTATTATGGGTACTAATGTGAGAGGCCCGGCCAAACCTAATTGAAAGGGGGGCCCGCAGCTCACGACATTCTTTTGGTGAAAAAAACGGGCCCCATTGCAGAGGCCTGTTTTTTTTCTACCAAAGGCAAGTCACGGCAGTTTGCCGGGCCCCACTTTCAATTAGGTTTGGCCGGGCCTCTCACATCAGTACCCCTAATACCCCCCTGATGGCGGCCCTGGGTACCATGATATAGTGCTGGACGGAGTACCGTTAACAGGCGGTGCCACGGTAGGGGGGCCCAGAAAATTTAGCTGTAGGGGGCCCTGAAATTCCTGATGGCGGCCCTGCCTATAGGTACACCGCTGGATAGAAATGGATACATTGTCTCAGCAGACAGTATCATACATGATAGGCGTAGATACATGACCCCAGCAGACAGTATCACACATGATAGGCTTAGATACATGGCCCTGCAGACAGTATCACACATGATAGACTTAGATACAGGGTCCCAGCAGTAAGTATCCTTGTACTAACATATGTCCACCCCCCAAAAAAATGTGTATCTATCTATCTATCTATCTATCTATCTATCTATCTATCTATCTATCTATCTATCTATCTATCTATCTATCTATCTATCTATCTATCTATCTATCTATCTATCTATCTATCTATCTATCATCTACCCATATTCAATTCTGCAGGTCTACTTTCTATGCACAATAGGCTACATATAAACTGTAAAATTATTTTTAAAGAATTTCTCAGCTTTGAATAATACCTTTTTGTTACCAATCAGCTATAATCTGTGTGGGAACCCAGGAAAAATGAAGTATTACAGAGTTCTTATTAAAATCAATGGGCTAACGTGTAATACATGGAAGTGTCGGGTGCTCAGGAGCGAGAGACCCTCTTTGTAGCCACTTTCTGCTCTGGCTATTAAGTGAAAGACCTTATTGGGGGAACTCAGAATTTCCTGATAGGGTATTTAATGTTGTGGTTTTATTTTTGAGTAATATGGCCGTATTTTTGCATCCATATTACAGCCACAACATCTGGACTCAATGTGGTTTTACTGAACCAAAATTATCATAGGTTAGTAGAATCCGGTTGTTGCAGCTTTAATACAGACCCTAAAATGCAGCTTATTATGCACGTCTGATATGTGCCTTAAAGGGTTTGTGCCACAAAACACATATATCCCCTATCCAGGGAACCGAAACCCCCTGAAGTGCCCCATGAGAAGCTTGGGACTTCCGGGTTCTATGTACGGCTTGTTTGTCCAGCAGCTCCATAGAAATGAATGGAGAGCAGGTCACGCTTGTGCGCATGCGTGACTGGTGCTCCATTAATTTCTATCGAGCTGCTGGACACACAAGCTGGACACAGACCCCGGAAGTCCCAAGCTTCTCATGGGACACTTTCGGTTCCCTGTTCTCTTTATTGACTGGGGTGCCAGCGGTCGGACCCCCAGCGATCACACATGTATCCACTATCCTGTGGATAGGGGATAGATGTGTTTTGTGGTGCAACCGAGAATACTATTTACAAACTTTGAATGTCAGAAACATCAACTCAGTACCAACACAAAGATGCTGCCACTATAAAGTAAAATTTTCGGAAATCTATCTTAAATGGCTTAGTAAGGAATCACATAGACTTGTAATGGGTCAGTCAGGTTTGTATTTTTTTCATACTGGGCACAATAGCTTAGCAGAAAACGCTATTCTGTCCATCAGTGGTAATGAAGACCCGATGGAACGGATGGCAAAGGTTGGTGAGGAACCCTGTTACACATTTTGCATTGGGGCCCAGGAGCTTCAAGTTACACATTTGTCTAAACACCAGTGTTAACAGCGTCTCAGGGCTTGTCGACACGCTGCGGAATTGCCACGTTTTTTCTTTCTGGAATTTCAGATGGAAAAAATGCTGCAGAATACAGTAGCAGCATAGTGGATGAAATTTTACAAATCTCATCCACACTCTGCGTAAAAATTCAGAGCAGAAATGGACCTTCGGTGCGTATTTTTCGGACAGCAGCAAGTCATTTCCTGCTGTGGAATGTGGACAGAATTGCTGAGCTTTTCAGGGGTGATGTCACCATCTCCTTGCATTGGGAAAAAAAATGGTGCGCCGCAGCCGAATGTCTGCATTTTTCAACGGAATTGCTGCAGAAATTTTCTGCATAAATTCTGTTGTGTGTGGACAAGCCCTTATACTTCTGTTTTATATTTTACCTTGATACACGATAGGACATTTTATCTGGTTTGCTAAGAATAAATGGTAATGCGACCCAATTGATACACTGGCACAGTTTTTATAATGTGCCAGCTTCCAAACTTTATCATGTTAAAAAACTTCACATTGCAAACTAAAATCTTGTTTTTGCATCCTGAAGCTTCCTCTTTTCTCTTTTCTGATGTAAAATGTTACCCCCATATTAACACGAACACTGGCATTTTCTAATACAAACTCCCAATAAAACATTTACATAATTAGATTTTTACACATGGATTGTCATTACAATTGTGTTATCCTTATGAAGGTCACCTTATCTACATTTATTAAAAGTATTATTTTTAAATAACAAACCATTTCAAGTCCTGTTTATTATTCACCATGGCAAATGCATCTGGACGTCTGTATATTTAAGAAATAGACCATGCATACAGTATTTCAGGTCATGTTTTATCGGCTGACAGTCATGAAGAATGTTATCTTAGCTGCCAATGAGATTCATAATTCCATAACTGATATATATAAGGATATCCTGGTTGGATCATTGTCTCATTTTCCATTTTATAGCTTCATCTGATATAGTATATCTGAAATATTGAAAGCTGATTGAAGTATTTCATACTTTATAACAGTTTCTGGATTCCCTCTACGCTTCAACATATTTAGTCTGAAGCATAAAATAAAAGAGACTCGATCAGAACAGATGCTTTCGTGACAGTGTCCAAATGGGAAAAGCCAGCATAGACAGAGGAGGCACAAAAAAGACATAGATGAAAGTTAAATCTATAGCTGTCTAAGAAATCTTCAGCCTTCATTTCATCGCTCGCTTGCTTTATGGTAGCCTAGAGATCTTCTGACCTCAGTTAAACAGAGCTCGTTTGATGTTCTAAGGGTATACTAAATATCATGTTGAAAAATGACTGCTTTGCTCTTTTTTCTTCTAAAGAAAAGACTGAGCTAACCCTGTTTGTGTCCATAAAATGTCTTTCATGTGACAGTCACGGCACCAAGATGATATCTTCACCAAACTTTTACAAATTGTTCATCGTTTCCACAAAACCATTGTTGTTTTTTTTCTACTTGCTAATCAACTTTTATAAAAAAATATCTTACAGTTTTCTCAGTGTTGTACAGATCTGTTATACGGAACCCATAGATATATATGGGCCCATGTTCTACTTATTGTGTGCAGGAGAAATTAGTGGAAAAAATTACCTGGTTTAGGATTTATTTGGATTGCATCTTGGATTGCCAAGCCCCACATCAATGTCTCGCGATACTGGACAGACAATGAGACAGGGTTGTATAAGACCAGGAGCAATAAGCACTATTTTCACTGTATACCTCCATTACGTCATAGAGCACATTTCTCTGTAAACCCAAAAAAATCTTCTCCCCAAAGAAAAAATGCAGTAGCGACAATTTAGGTGAGTCTATGAATAATTGGCTTAATGTCTATTTTTTTTTTTTTTTAGTAAAATACTGCCAAATGAGCAGTGTGAAGTGTGAAGCCAGCCGCACTGCATGTTTTTGGCATTGTTAGGCCTGAGCATCCAGGGCTTGTGCCCTGGATCCCAAACTCTGTGCACCGAACGAGTTGTCCAGCAGCACACCAGAATCTTACTCTCTTCCTATAGTTTTTGCATACTCAGACTCTGGACCGTTGTTATCACTGTCCGGGGGCATGCTGGCTCATTTGGCTGGGGGGGGGGGGCAGAAATGATTATTTAGTGAATAAGTAACTGCTCAGAGTCTGAGCTCCCAGCAGCTGATTCTCATGTCAAACACATTGGTGGCAGGCAAACAAACTGAAGGTGTCTTGTTCATTGGTACACTCGTTACTCAGTGAATTGTTGAGGGGAGAATAACTTGTCAGTTTTCTTGACTGATATGTGAACATCCAATCAGCAGTTTACATCACAAAAAGCGAAGAGCCAATAGAATGTGGGAGTGGTCAGCGGCCGCTACAGTTTGTAAGAATCAATCTGCTAGCATCAGGATCACAAAGGGCTGTCCTGGGCTGCAGGAGTAGAGGCAGCAGCAGTGACCCAGAACAGTGTACAGGAGCAGAGGCAATAGGCAGAGGCTTTATGTTACTGGCAAAATTTGCTCGATACATTCAGTATTTAATTATGAAAAACACCGGAATTTATAGAAAAATTGCAAAAAATTGCTTTTTTCTAAATATTAGATTAGCATTGATTTTTGAACATCCTTTTATTTTTCTAGGACATTACAAGGCTTATATATTAGAAACCCCCAATAAGTCACCCCATTTTAAAAACTGCACCCCTCAAAGTATTCAAAACAGCATTTAGAAGGTTTCTTAACTCTTTAGGCGTTTCACAAGAATTAAAGAAATGAAGAAACTTAGGAAAAAAAGCTCCTTACACCGTGCGCTCTGGTGTGAATTGTTCGCTAATTTCACTAATTCCACAGAGTCATTGGTAGGAATTAAAAGGATTTATTGGAGAACAAGTTTTAAAAAACAATAAAAAGGGGTTATGAAACGCGTTTCGACCTCATACTGAGGTCTTCGTCAAAATGCTTGACGAAGACCTCAGTACGAGGTTGAAACGAGTTGCATAACCCCTTTTTATTGTTTTTTAAAACTTGTTCTCCAATAAATCCTTTTAATTCCTACCAATGACTCCTTGGAATGAGTGGAATTAGCGAACTATTCACACCAGAGCGCCCGGTGTAAGGAGCTTTTTTACCCAAGTTTCTTCATTCCAAAAGACCACAAGAAAGAGGCTCCAGCGTTGGAGACACCAATCGTGGGTCAGCTCCAGAGGCTAGCACAGTGTGAACAAGACCAAAGGTGAAAAGCACATGACAAGCAGCAAAGTTAAGTTGTGCTGACGATCTTGTACAACTTAATCAGGTGAGTCCTACTAATTCACCCCTTGATTATCCATATTACCCTTATGTTATCACCTTAGAGGAGCGCCGTCTCTCTCTTTTTGTTTTTTATCAAGCAAGAATTAAAGAAAAGTAGAGATGAAATTTACAAATTTCATTTTTTTTGCAGAAATTTATGTTTAATCCATTTTTTTCGTAACACAGAAGGTTTTACCAGAGAAACTAAACTGAATATTTATTGCACAGATGTTGAAGTTTTAGGAAATATCCCATATGTGGCACAAGTGTGCTACTGGACTGAAAAACAGACCTCAGGATTTTAGTGCCACCTTTTTATTAGGATATATTTTAGGCATCATGTCAGGTTTCAAGAGCTCTTGCGGTGCCAAAACAGTGGAAATCCCCCAAAAGTGACCCCATTTGAGAAACTAAACCCCACAAGGAATTTATTTAGGGGTATAGTGAGCCTTTTGACCCCACAGTTTTTTTTTCTGAAATTATTGGAATTAGGCTATGAAAATGAAAATCTAAATTTTTTCAAAGAAAATGTAGGTTTAGGTCATTTTTAAAATTTCCACAAGGACTAAAGGACAAAAAGCACTGCAACGTTTGTAAAGCAATTTCTCCCGAGTAAAACAATATCCCACATGTGGTAAAAACGGCTATTTGGACACACGGCAGGGCTTAGAATGGAAAGAGCGGCATTTGGCTTTTGGAGCTCAAATTTAGTAGGAATGGTTTGCGGAGGTCATGTCCCATTGCAAAGCCCCTGAGGGGACAAAACAGTAGAGACACCCCACAAGTGACCCCATTTTGGAAACTACACCCCTTGATGAAATTATCTAGAGCATTTTTACCCCACAGTTTTTTTGCAGAAATTATTGGAATTAGGCTGTGAAAATTAAAATCTAAATAGTTTCAAAGAAAATATAGGTTTAGCTAATTTTTTTTTAATTTCCACAAGGACTAAAGGAGAAAAAGCACCACAACATTTCTAAAGAAATTTCTCCCGAGTAAAACAATACCCCATATGTGGTCATAAACTGCTGTTTGGACACACGGTAGGGCTTAGAATGTAAGGAGCACCATTTGGATTTTGGAATGGTTTCTGGGCGCCATGTTACATTTGCTGAGCCATGTAGTATTAGTTTAGTGGAAACAACCTAAAAGTGACTCCATTTGGGAAACTACACCCCTTGAGGAATCATCTACGGGTATAGTAAGAATTTTGACCCAAAGGTTTCTTTCTGAATTAATTAGAATTAAGCCGTGAAAATTAAAAATTAATTTTTTTTCCAATAAGATGTCGTTTTAGATCGGCATTTTTCTTTTTCACAAGGAATAAAGAAGAAAAAGAACCCCAACATTTGTAAAGCAATTTCTCCCGAGTACGGTAACACCCCATATGTGGTTATGAACTGCAGTTTACATATATGATGGGGGGGGGGGGGGCTCAGTTGAAAAGGAGTGGTATTTTACTTTTAGAGCGTAGATTTTGCTGGAATGGTTTACGGACGCAAGGTCGCAGTTGCAAAACCCCTGATGTACAAAAAAAGTTAACCCTATTTTAGAAACTATACTCCCAAAGACATTTATCAAGGGGTGTAATGAGAATTTAGACCCCCCCCAGCTATTTTTCAGAAATGAATACGCAGTGGATGATGCAAAGTGAAAATTAAAATGTTTCCACTGATGAGCTTGTACCACTGGAGAATCTTACCAATCTTAATTGTTAAGCAGGTTCTCCTGGGTATGGTAGGTAATGCCTTATTTGTGGACGTAAACTGCTGTTTGGGGACACTGTAGGGCTAAGAAGGGAAGGAGCGTCATTTGGAGCATGGATTTTACTTGTAGTAGTTTTGTTTGGAGTTTTGCTGGTATTCAGTTTACAATGTGGGGGCATATGTAATCTGTGCGGAGTGCGTCAGGGCATAATAAGAGGGTATAATAATGGGGTAAATAATACAATTATCCATAGATGTGTGGTATGCTGTGAAGCAATTCGTTATGCACAGGCCAGTGTTGCACTAATAAATGCTGTCCTTTCTTATCCCCCTTTTGTAACACTCTGCACCTTTTGGGAACTTTTTCTCCTTTGTAGTTTTGGAAATTTTGCTGGGAAAGTTTTGCACTGGTATAAGACGAGCGCAGGGGCGTAACTAGCAAAGACTGGGCCCCATAGCAAACTTTTGACTGGGTATCACACAATCCCCCCTTGTAGATAGTGCATCCCTATAGATTGCACCATACAGCCCCCCTGTAGATAGAGATAGCGTTATACACAGCCCCCTCTGTAGATAATGCCATACAGCCCCCTGTAGATAACTCCATACAGCCCCCCCTGTAGATAACGCCATACAGCCCCCTGTAGATAACACCATACAGCCCCCTGTAGATAACGCCATACAGCCCCCCTGTAGATAACGCCATACAGCCATCCCCCTGTAGATAATGCCATACAGCCATCCCCCTGTAGATAAAGCCATACAGCCCCCCTGTAGATAACGCCATACAGCCCCCCACTGTAGATAACGCCATAGGGGATACATGTGTGATCGCTGGCAGTGATAAGGAGAATGGGGGACCAAAAGTCCCCCGAAGTTCTCCATGACGAACCTCGGACTTCCGGGGTCTGCGCAGTTCAATAAAAATTAAAGGAGCGCTGGTCACACATGCGCACAAGTGTGACCGGTGCACAATTCATTTCTATGGAGCTACCGACAGACCCCGGAAGTCCGAGGTTTGTCATGGAGAACATTGAGGGACTTTCGGTCCCCCGTTCTCCATATCGCTGGGGTCCCAGTGATCACACATGTATGCATTTATTTTGTAGGAACAACCCCTTCAGTGGCGTCGCGCTGTAGAAGCCATAGCGGTTGCTAGCCGAGCCTCCGGCCATGCTGCAGGCTCCCGTAACAGTCGCTACGGCTGCTACAGCGGTAGTTACGCTACTGCACTGGCGCCCCCGCTTCCAGCATATGTGCTATGTCCCTTCCTAGTTCCTCAATACTAGGGCCCTGAAACTGAAGGAATGTTCCCCTCCGGCCTGCGCATCGGGATGTTTTTCCATCACCGCATTACTAGTGCCATAACTTTTTTATTTTTCCGTTGATGGAGCTGTGTGCGGGCTCGTTTTTTGCGAGACAAGCTGTAGATTTTATTGTTATCATTTTGGGATACATACGACTTTTTGATTACTTTTTATAAAAATTTTTGGAGTAGGAAATTACCAAAAACAGCATTCACCATGCGTCATAAATTACATGTTAACTTTATTCTGTGGGTTGATACAATTACGGCGATAGAAAATGTATATGTTTTTTTTAATGTATTGCAGCTTTTGCACAATAAAATCACTTTTTAAAAAAAATAAATAAATAATAATTTGTTTTCTGTGTTGCCATATTCTAAGACCCATAACTTTTTTATTTTTGCGTGGACAAAGCTGTGTCAGGGATTATTTTTTGCAGGACGGGTTGTCATTTTTATTGGTACTATTTTGGAGTAAATGTGACTTTTTGATCACTTTGTATCCTATTTTTTGTGAGGTGATGTGACCTAAAAACAAAGATTCTGGTATTGTTTTTCATAATTTTTTTTACGGCGTTCACTGTGCGGGATAAATTACATAATAGTTTTATAGAGTGGGTCGTTACGTGGTGATACCAATTATGTATAATTTTTTTTGTTTTTTTCCAATAATAAAAGACTTATTATGGGAAAAACAGCCGTTTGGATTTTTTTTTTTTACTTAAATCTTGTGTATTTTTATGGTTTTTACAACATTTTTATTAACTTTTTTTACTTGTCCCACTAGGGGACTTGAAGGTCTGATGCCCCGATCACTACTCTAATACACTGCACTACATACATAGTGCAGTGTATTAGACCTGTCAGTTATTCACAGCAAGCCTATGAGGACATGCCGTAGGCTTCTGTACAAGGCAGACAGGATGGCCATTATTTGGCCTCCGGTTGCCACAGCCACCCAGCGATTGTGTCGCTGGGTTGCCGGTCGGGTAAAACCCCTCAGATACTGCGCTCTCTATTGAGCCCAGCATTTGAGTGGTTAATCGGCCAGATCGGAGAATAGCTCCGGTCGTGGATGTTACAGGAGGGTGCCATCTGCATAATACAGCTGTCACCCCGCGGTGATGGTGCAGGCTTTGCTTCTGAGCCCGGACCATGACCACGACATAACTGTACTGCGGTTTGCGGAAACACCTTCCCGACAGTGCCGTATATAGTAATTGCCAGCTGTCCTGTTTTTTTTTGGGAGTCTGTAAGCTAAATCTGACAAATGTTGCATCATAAGAACTGTAAAAGACAACCCAATATTACCCAACTCTACCTTGGGGCCCATGCCCCTGATCTATTTAGACACTAGCAACGCCCCTGCTGCATGTAGATTATAGATCTGGATTTTACTTCTGCTAGTTATGAGAATTAACTTTTAATGCATAAGATGGAAACTTTTTCCTAGAAGCCACATGCCTTCCTTTTACATATTTAAAATATATTCATACAGCCAGAGTATGAACGCCACCAGTAGAAATCATGGATTTTAGTTTAATGTTATTTCCATTCATGTATGCATAAAAAATGCATTTAAGTTGCAAAGATATGAATGAGTGTTAAAGCTTAAGGTACTCTTTTGTTTTTAACTAAAATATAAAGTACATGTGTGTATACCTACTGTGTATAGTGTATAAGTCTGAATCATCAAAGCAGCTGATAGATCACATTGCTTTATGAGTCAGCTCTTGGAATAATATTTCTTTTATTAGTTTTCTCAGGGGGCAATCAGTTCACATCCTAATGATACTACACTATTGTGTCAAATTTTTCATTCAGATTCATACTGTGTGTAATATGGAATATGTCACGTCAACACAGCATATTTATGATGTCTAGAAATAATAACCCTTGCATTCTTTTCACTATATGGAAAATACTCAGCAAGTACCATATGCAAGTAGCAGTGTTCCTGCTCCCTTCATCATGGGTCACTAGAAACAAACAAACATAATTATCATGGTATTGTACCAGGTAACAAGAAGCTAGAGTAAGATCACCGACTTGCAATACAGAATGAAATTTTAATTTACAACAAATTTTCTGCAAACTCTCCCCTGTTTTGCATATATAGACACTATATTTGACAAAAATATTGGGACAAACCTCTAAATCATTGAATTCAGGTGTTTCATTCAGTCAAACCACCACAGGTGTATAAAATCCAGCACCTAGCCATGCAGGCGCCTTTACAAACATTTGTGAAAGAATGCGTCGGTCTAAAGAGCTCACTGAATTTCAGCGTGTTACTGTAATAGGATGCCACCATTGCAACAAGTCTGTTTGGAAGTTTTTTCCCCTCCTAGATATTTCAAGGTCAGCTTTAAGTGGTATTATAGCAAAGTGGAAGAGTTTAGGAACCACAGCAACTCAGTCACAAAGTGGCAGACCACGTAAAGTTGCAGAGTGGGGTCTCCGAGTGCTGAGGCGCATAAAAGTCACCAACGTTCTGCTGACTCAATAACTGCAAAGTTCCAAACCTCCTCTAGCATTAACATCCACACAAAAACTGTGCACCGGGAGCTTCATGTCATGGGTTTCCATGGCCGAGCAGCTGCATGCCAACCTTATATACATCACCGATCACAATAGCAAGCGTCGGATGGAGAGGTGTAAATCACGCCGCCACTGAATTCTGGAGCAGTGGAAACGTGTTATGTGGAGTGATGAATCACGCTTCTCTATCTGGCAGTCTGATGGAGGAGTCTGGGTTTGGTGAATGCCAGGAGAACGTTACCTGTCTAACGGCATTGTGCCAACTGTAAAGTTCTTTCAAGGTGAATCTTAATATTTCAGCATACCAAAACATTTTGGACAATTGTATGCTTCCAACTTTGTGGGAACAGTGTGGGGAAGGCCATTTTCTGTTCCAGTATGACTGTGCCCCAGTGCACAAAGCAAGTTCCATAAAGGCATAGTTGGGTGAGTTTGGTGTGGAAGAACTTTACTTGCCTGCACAGAACCCCCAACTTCAAACCCATCCAACACCTTTGGGATGAATTAGAAAGGAGATTGCAAGCCCGGCCCTCCAATCCAACATCAGTATCTGACCTCACAAATGCTCTTCTAGATGAATGGGTTAAAATTCCCACAGACACACTCCAAAATCTTGTAGAAAGCCTTCCCCGGAGAGGGAAAGCTGTTTTAGCTGCAAAGGGGACCAACTTCATACTAGTGCCTATAGATTTAGAATGGGATGTCATAAAAGCTCCTGAGGTATAACGTGTAGGTGTCCCAATACTTTGTCCATATTGTGTATATACACATTAGGATCCAATATGTTTTTATTGTTCTACTTAATCTAAAATTAAAAATAAAACAACCTTGCAAATAGTCTAAATTCCAAACGTTTGCGGCTTGAGCTCATGTACAATCCTATATGTTTCCATGGTAACAAGTTGTCTGATCTTGAAGTGATATTCCCTTCTATCTATCTTCTACTTATTGCTTACTGCGATCTACTTACCTCATACCACTCCAGTGCCGTCTAACTGTGACAGGGGCCGGCAAGTGTGCTGGAGGGTGCATGCACAGAAAGCGAGGCCTCCCTCGGCTATTCGGAACTAATAGTGCCGTATTTAAAATGCCAATAAACTGACTTGTCCGTCAATCAGACATCAGTGGGAGTTTCAGCTGTCAGACTTTACTGTTCCTGAATCACTATGAAAGGAAGGAATTGGGCTTTACTGTCTGACAGGCACTCCGTGATGTTCCCCCACCAAGCAGGCTACATATGGGTTCCAGTCCTATATTTTTGGTGTTCCTTTATCTAGGAACTCACCCTGGTGTGTACTCTCCACAATCTATAACTGGGTTCACACATTCCCTGTATGTTACAATGTCGTGAGATCTGTTCAGCACCTACAGAATGGTACTGCCAAAGCTAGGATTGGATCCACAATGGAAGTATAAAAAAAATAATTATGTGTGAGATTGATCATTCGTGCTTGTGTTTGCAGTTTCTCTGTTAATTCTTGTAGGTAGACTCAATTATATAACCCATTTGCAGCATAAAGACCACTTTCACATGGTAGTATTTTGGTCAATATTTTGCATCAGCATTTGTAAGGCCTCATGCACACGACCGTATCCGCAAATACTGACCGCAAATACGGTTCTGTATTGCTTTATAGTCATCAGCAAATGATCAGCAACGTACCCATTTCTGATGAATGGTATCCGCAAATACGGTCCGTAGTGCATCGGTATTGCATCCGTATATACGGATCCGCAAAAAAAGAGGTCTGGTTGATGGAAAATCCCCTTTGTGTCACTTAGGCCCCATGCACACGACCGTAAAAAAAAACCTCCGTTTTTGCGGACCGCAATTGCGGTCCGCAAAAACGGAGCCATTCACTTTCATTGAACACTGACACCTTTCCATAGCACTACGGAAGGGTGTCAGTGCCGTGGAAATGTTCCTGGAATTATGGAACATGTCCGTTCTTTCGCATTTTGCGGGCCGTGCTCCCATACTTTGAGAGCCGCGGGCAAAAAATGCCGCATGATACGCTTTCTCTGCCTCCCATTGATGGATGTCAATGGAAGGTGAGAGATGTAAGCGCTCGAAGATAGGGCATGTCGCATGTTTTTCCCGCGAGACGGTTTTTCCGCTCACGGGAAAAAAACGCCTCCGCCTTCCATTAAAATCAATGGGAGTAATTTTCGTTTTCTTTTTCCAGACGGAGGGAGTGCCCCCTTGTTTTTTGAGGGGGTTTTACATGAAACAGGATTTCACCATATTTTTTGTATGTGCCATTCATATATTTATATAAGTCAATCATGTCCTCCCTTAGTCGTCTTTTTTCAAGGCTAAATAGGTTTAATTCTTTTAATCTTTCCTCATAACTTATTCTCCATGCCCCTTATTAGCTTCGTTGCTCTTCTTTGTATTTTTTCCAACTCCAGGGCATCCTTTCTATGAACTGGAGCCCAGAACTGGACTGCATATTCTAGATGAGGCCTCACTAATGCTTTGTAAAGTGGTAATATTACATCCCTGTCCCGCGAGTCCATGCCTCTTTTGATACACAACAATATTTTGCTGGCCTTTGAAGCAGCTGATTGACACTGCATGCTGTTATTTAGTTTATGATTTACAAGTACACCCAGATCCTTCTCATCTAGTGACTCCGCCAGTGTAGCTCCCCCTAGGACATATGATGCATGCAGGTTGTTTGTACCCAGATGCATAACTTTACATTTATCTACATTAAACTTAATTTGCCAAGTGGACACCCAAACACTTAGTTTGTTTAAATCTGACTGCAATTCACAAACATCTTCCATAGTCTGAACTATATTGCATAGCTTGGTGTCATCTGCAAAAATAGAAATACTGCTATTAATCCCATCCTCTATATCATTAATAAACAAGTTGAATAATAGTGGTCCCAGCACTGAACCCTGGGGTACACCACTTATAACCGGGGACCATTCAGAGTAGGAATCATTGACCACAACTCTCTGGATACGGTCCTTGTGCCAATTCTCAATCCAATTACAAACTATACTTCCTAAACCTATAGTCCTCAATTTACCCATTAGACGTCTATGGGGGACAGTGTCAAATGCCTTTGTAAAATCCAAAAAGACTATATCCACAGCGGCCCCTCTGTCTAGGCTTCTGCTTACCTCTTCATAAAAACAAATCAGGTTGGTTTGACAGCTTCTGTCCTTAGTAAAACCGTGCTGGCTGTCACTTGTAATACTATTTATTGTCACATAATTCTGTATATAGTCCCTCAATAGACCCTCAAACATTTTCCCCACAATTGATGTTAAGCTTACTGGTCTATAATTACCCGGCGAAGACCTAGAGCCCTTTTTGAAAATAGGCACCACATTTGCCCTACGCCAGTCCCTTGGCACTATACCAGTCATCAGAGACTCTCTAAATATTATGAAGAGGGGGACAGAAATAACTGAACTAAGCTCCTTAAGAACTCTAGGGTGTAGCCCATCTGGTCCCGGGGCCTTGTGTATGTTTATTTTATTTAATTTAGCTTGCACCATATCTACATTCATCCAATTCAGTATATCAACTGATATATTAACAGCACTGGCAGCGGCTACATCAGCTGCTCTTTCTTCTGTTGTATATACAGAGCAGAAGAACCCATTTAGTAACTCTGCCTTCTCTTGATCCCCTGTGACCAACTCCCCATTACCACTATCTAAGGGTCCTACATGTTCAGACCTTGCCTTTTTTGCATTTATATGCTTGAAGAATTTTTTAGGATTTTGTTTTACTATCCTTGGCCACCTGCCTTTCATTTTGTATTTTTGCAGATTTTATTATCTTTTTACAGATTTTATTAAGCTCTTTATATTTTACAAAGGCTACAGCTGTACCCTCAGATTTGTACTGTCCTCACAGTTCCAAATACATCAATCTGCAAGTTGGCAAACATTTTATTAATAAACATAAGAACATATTGTATACAAAGGAGAGTAAGGCTGGGTTCACACGTGGCGGAATTTCACTTGAATTCCGCTGCGGACACTCCGCAGCATTAATCCGCAGCGGAGCCGTTTCTCCATTGACTTCCACTTAAATTTAGAAGTGTTCGTTTAGACGATGCGTAAAATTCCGCTGCGGAGCATAGGCTGCGGAGCGGAATTTGGTGTCCGCAACATGCTCTGTCTGTTGCGGAGCAGTGACGGACTGGTTGCGGACTCATGGCGGAATTTCTCCATTGACTTCAATGGAGATTCTAAATTCCGCAATGAAGTCCGCTGCTGTCATGCACATGTTATGTGTGCTGCGGATGCGTCTTGCTTTTTTAACATGACATTTCTTCATTCTGGCTGGACCTATGTATTTCTAGGTCTACAGCCAGACTGAGGAAGTCAATGGGGCTCCCGGAATTATGGGAGCGTTGCTAGGAGACGTCAGTAAATAGTCACTGTCCAGGGTGCTGAAAGAGTTAAGCGATCGGCAGTAACTGTTTCTGCACCCTGGATAGTGACTACCGATCCCAATATACAGCAACCTGTAAAAAAATAGAAGTTCATACTTACCGAGAACTCCCTGCTTCTGTCTCCAGTCCAGCTTCCCAGGATGACGTTTCAGTCTAAGTGACGGCTGCAGCCAATCACAGGCTGCAGCGGTCACATGGACTGCCACGTCATCCAGGGAGGTAGGGCTGGATGCCGAAAGAGGGACGCGTCACCAAGACAACAGCCGGTAAGTATGAAATTTGTTTACTTTCACTAGGGAAAGTGCTGTCCCTTCTCTCTATCCTGCACTGATAGAGAGAAGGGAAGCACTTTTTCCGCAGTCCGTAGCAGCTAGTCTGCATCAATTTACTGCACATTTTGGGCAGATCCGCAGCCGTAATCCGCAACCCGGATTAGGTGCGGCATTGATGCTGACAGTTGCGGAGGAAATTCGCCACGTGGGGGCATGCCCTTAAAAACATCATTGCAGAAACTTGAGCATATTTTTATGTGGCTAAAAGGGTTTTGATTTACATTTATAGATGTAGAAACAGGTTTAATATTTTCTTTCTTATAGTCTTATTTTCTTCAACAGTCAGAATACCGAAAACAAATATGACAATATTAAACCCTTGAGGATGCAGCCTCTTTTGGCCAAGAAGATTTTTTCAAATCTGACGAGTGTCACTTTATGTGGTAATAACTTTGGAATGCTGTTACCTCCAAGCGGTTCTGAGATTGTTTTCTCGTGACATATTGTACTTTATGTTAGTGAAAAATGTGGTCGATAAATTGAATATTTGTGAAAAGCACCAAAATTGTGAAAAAATAGCATTTTTCTAAATTTAAATGTATATTCTTGTAAAGCAGATCGTAATACCACACAAAATAATTACTAGTTAACATTTCACACATGTCTACTTTATGTTGGCATCCTTTTTTGAACGTCCTTTTATTTTTCTAGGACGTTTCAAGGGTAAGAACTTTAGCAGCAATTTCTCACATTGTCAAGAAAATTTCAAAAGGTTATTTTTTCAGGGACCAGTTCAGCTCTGAAGTGGCTTGGCCCTTATAAATTAGAAAGTCCCCATAAATTATCGCATTTTAAAAACTGCACCCCTCATATTCAAAACAGTATTCAGATAGTTTCTTAATCCTTTAGGCGTTTCACAAGAATTAAAGCAAAGTAGAGGTGAAATTTCCATATTTAATTTTTTGTTGCAGAAATTCATTTGTAATAAAAAAAAATTCTGTAACGCAGAAGGTTTTACCAGAGAAATACAATCAATATTTATTGCTCAGATTCTGCAGTTTTAAGAAATATCCCACATGTGACCCTAGTGTGCTATTGGACTGAAATACAGGCCTCAGAAGCAAAGGAGCACCTAGTGGATTTTGGGGCCTCCTTTTTTTTAGAATATATCTTAGGCACCATGTTGGGTTTGAAGAGGTCCTGTGGTGCCAAAACAGTAGAAACCCCCCAAAAATTACCCCATTTTGGAAATTATCCCACTGAAGGAATTTATCCGGTGGTATAATTAGCATTTTGACCCCACAGGTTTTTTGCTAAATTTATTGCAAAAAGTCTGTAAAAATGAAAATCTCCCGATTACGGCAATACCCCATGTGTGGTATTAAACAGCTGTATAGACCCACGGCAGGGCTCAGAAGGGAAGGAGCACCATTTGGACTTTTGAGCGCAGATTTAGCTGGAATAGTTTTCAGTGCCATGTCGCATTTTCAACGACCAAAACTTTAGAAACCCCCCAAAAGTGACCCCATTTTGGAAACCACACCCCTCAAGGAATTTTCCTGGGGTATACTTAGCATTTTTATCCCACAGGTTTTTTTTGCAAAACTTAGTGGAATTAGGCAGGAAAAATGAAAATCTAAATTTTTTCTGAAAAAATTTAGAAATGTAAAATTTTTACAAGGAATAAAGGAAGAAAAGCACCGCAACATTTGTAAAGCAGTTTCTCCCGATTATGACAATACCCCATATGTGGTAACAAACTTTTATTAGGATTCACGGCAGGGCTTAGAAGGGAATTAGTGCTTATCCACACGTAATGGAATTGCTGCAGAAAATTTCTGCAGCAATTTCGTTGAAAGTAGCAGACTTTCCGCTGCGGCAAAAACACACCATTTCCTGTGTATTTTGCTACGTTTTTCACAATGTTAGGAGATAGTGACATCTCATGTGATAAACGCAGCAATTCAGTCCACTTTCCGAAGCAGGAAAGTCCTAAAAATACACACCTCATGACAATTTCTGCTCTGAATATTTACGCAGCGTGTGGATGAGATTTGTTAAACCTCACCCACTTTGCTGCTACTGAATTCCGCTGCATATTTTCCTTCCGCAATTCCTATGTGTGGACGAGCCCTTTGCGCTATTTGGCATTTGGAGCTCAAATTTAGTTGTAATGACCCCATTTGGGAAACTACACCACTTAAGGATTTTATCTAGGGGTATAGTGAGCATTTAAGCCCCACAGGTTTTTTCAGAATTTATTAGAATTAGGCCATGAAAATGAATATCAACATTTTTCCACAAAAATGTAGAATTTTTTCATTTTCACCAAGGATAAAAGAGAAAAAGCGCCCCAACATTTGTAAAGCAATTTCTCCTGCGTATGGCTATACCCCACATGTGGTCATAAATGGTTTTTATTAACCCTTTCCGGTCTAATCCATTTTTTACTTTGTCGTTTTTCCCTCCCCGCTTTAGCGCCATAACTTTTTTTTATTTTTCCATCAATAGACTAGTGGGAGGGCTTATTTATTTTGTGGGAAAAGTTGTCGTTTCTATTGACACTATTTAAAGTACCATTTTATGTAATGGGAAACTGAAAATAAAATTCTTTGCAGGCTGAAATTGGAAAAAACTGCGATTTCTCCATTGTTTTTTGGGTTTCGTTTTTACGGCTTTCACCATGCAGTAAAAACGACAACTTAAAGTGTTTTTTTCTTCGACTCAGTACAATTACAGTGATACCAAATTGATATAGTTTTTTTTTTTTTATAATTTTACCGATTGAGAGGTGGGAGGGCTTATTTTTTGCGGGATGAGCTATAGTTTTTATTGGTACTATTTTTTGGGAAATACAACTTTTTGAGTACTTTTTATTAAAATTTTTTCGAGCGTTAAGGTGACCAAAAAACAGTGATTTTAGCGTTTTAAATTCTTTATTGTTTACGGTGTTCACTGTGTGAATTAAATAATGGTATATTGTAATAGTTCGGACTTTTACATATGCAGTAATACCAATTTTGTATCTAAGCTTACCACAAGGCAGGCTTAGATACAGGACCCCAGCAGACAGTAATCTTATACTGTATGAGTACTGTCTGCTGGGGCCCTGTATCTAATCCTAACATATGGTAGGCTTAGAAACAGGGTCCAACAGACAGTACCACACATGGGCCCTGTATCTAAGCCTACCACATGTGTTACTAATGTTTTTTTTTGTTTGTGTTTTTCTACATGTTTGGATCTTGGACTACGTCGGATTCGAGGACTACTTCGATGACAGCTTTTTTTATTTTCAATAAAATGGTTAATGAAGGTTGTGTGTGTGTGTGTGGGGCTATTACAATAAAATATATTTTTTCTATGTCTATGTATTTTCTTTTCTATTTCATTACTACTGCCTTAGTAGACTGCATCCATTACTAAGTGGGCTTAGTGTTAGCCAGTGCAGAGGCTAACACTAACCCCCATTATTACCCTGATACCCACCGCCACCAGGGGTACCGGGAGGAGCTGGGTATGATCCAGTACCCGACCATCTCTATTTTTCATAACTAGCCGGATACAACACAGCAGCAGCAGGGTAGGAAGGGCCACTGTTTTTGGCCTTTCACAGACTAAGGGTATGTGCACACACTAATTACGTCCGTAATTGACGGACGTATTTCGGCCGTAAGTCCCGGACCGAACACAGTGCAGGGAGCCGGGCTCCTAGCATCATACTTATGTACGAAGCTAGGAGTCCCTGCCTCGCTGCAGGACAACTGTCCCGTACTGAAAACATGATTACAGTACGGGACAGTTGTCCTGCAGCGAGGCAGGGACTCCTAGCATCGTATATAACTAAGATGCTAGGAGCCCGGCTCCCTGCACTGTGTTCGGTCCGGGACTTGCGGCCGAAATACGTCCGTCACTTACGGACGTAATTAGTGTGTGTGCACATACCCTAATAATACCAGCCTGCGGCTGCCCCAGTGCCCGACCTACACTATAGATGGTCGGGTACTGGGTCGTACCCAGCTTTTCTTGGTACCCCTGGTGGCGGAGGGTGCCGGAGTAATAATGGGGGTTAGTGCTAACAACAAGCCTCGCCTTAGTAATGGACGCTGTCAATCAGCCAATGGCCATTACTAAGGTGGTAGTAATAAAGTTAAAAAAAAATACAAGGACATAGAAAAAATATTTTATTTAAATAAAAAAAAAACACACAACCCTCATTAACCATTCTTTTGAAAAAAAAGAAGCCGTAATCGAAGTATTCCTCGAATCCGAGGTAGTCCAACAACCGAACTTGTAAAAAAACACAAATACACCCAAAGAAATTAGTAACACATAAAAAAGCAAAACAATTATTATTCTTACCTTTCTTGGGTCCAGCACTGGAGACGCAATGTCAGCGAGCTGGGCCCTATATCTAATCCTTTCATGTGTGATACTGTCTGCTGTGCCACTGTATCTAATCCTATCCATAGCTATAGCCTCGTAGTGCTGTCTCATATATATATATACAGTGAAGGAAATAAGTATTTAATCCCTTGCTGATTTTGTAAGTTTGCCCACTGTCAAAGACATGAACAGTCTAGAATTTTTAGGCTAGGTTAATTTTACCAGTGAGAGATAGATTATATTTTAAAAAAAAACTGAAAATCACATAGTCAAAATGATATATATTTATTTGCATTGTGCACAGAGAAATAAGTATTTGATCCCCTACCAACCATTAAAGGGGTTGTCCCAAGTTGACTCAAATTTTTTTTTTTAAACATTCTAAGCAGGAAATGAATTTTAAAACATTTGCTGTTAAAAAATTTTAAAAATTCATTTCCTAAGTGCCTTTTTTTTTACACTTGATAACTCAGCAAGTGCTGGTTATCTTTTCTAAAAAGGGGCGTGAGCGGCTCGATGTCAATCAAGCCGCTCTGCGCTGCAGTGCGCGCGCTCCCGATGTTGCTAGATACTGTAGTTCTAGCAGCATCGGGAGAATGTTCGTCTCAAGCGGGCATGGTAAGCCCGATTGAGACGAACTTACCGTGAATGTCATCAACCCTAAAATACACTACACTACACTACATTACACTACACTACATTCACCCCGTTTCGGCAAACAACTTCTCTCTCCCCCCCTGTCACTACATGTAATTTGTGTACCCGCCGCATCGGTGCTGCATCAGCACCCGGCGAACAACTAAAAATATATAAAAAAAATAAACTCACCTAAGACGTTCTAACGGCGCTCTGAACGGCCCTGTCACTTGCCATCTTCCTTCTTCTTGGCACCGCTCGCATTCATAGTAACGATGCGTTGTGGCGCTGATGACGTAATCATATCAGGCACACGTGATTACGTCATCTGCGCCCACCGCTATGTTATTGTGAATGGGAGCAGTAAGAAGAAAAGTGACGGAACCTTTCAGCTCTTCGTGGCAACGTCTTAGGTGAGTTTATTTTTGTATGTATGTTGTCATGTATGTGTATATTTGCATGTATGTATGTATGTATGCATATGTATGTTTTCTTGTATGTATGTTGTCATGTTTGTATGTGTATGTATGTTTGCTTGTATGTATGTTTGCTTGTATGTATGTATGTTTGCTTGTATGTATGTTTGCTTGTATGTATGTTGTCATGTTTGTATGTGTATATGTGCATGTATGTATGTATGTTTGCATGTATGTATGTTTGCATGTATGTATGTATGTATGTATGTATGTTTTCATGTATGTATGTTGTCATGTTTGTATGTGTATATGTGCATGTATGTTTGCATGTATTTATGTTTTCATGTATGTATGTTTTCTTGTATGTATGTTGTCATGTTTGTATGTGCATGTGTGTATATGTGCATGTATGTTTGCATGTATGTTTGCATGTATGTATGTTTGCTTGTATGTATGTTTGCTTGTATGTATGTATGTTTGCTTGTATGTATGTATGTTTTCTTGTATGTATGTATGTATGTATGTATGTTTGCTTGTATGTATGTATGTTTTCTTGTATGTATGTATGTTTTCTTGTATGTATGTATGTATGTATGTTTGCTTGTATGTATGTATGTTTGCTTGTATGTATGTATGTTTGCTTGTATGTATGTATGTTTGCTTGTATGTATGTATGTATGTTTGCTTGTATGTATGTTGTCATGTTTGTATGTGTATATGTGCATGTATGTGTATATGAGCATGTATGTTTGCATGTATGTATGTTTTCATGTATGTATGTATGCATGTATGTTTGCATTTATGTATGTTTGCATGTATGTTTGCATGTATGTATGTTTGCTTGTATGTATGTATGTTTTCTTGTATGTATGTATGTTTTCTTGTATGTATGTATGTATGTATGTTTGCTTGTATGTATGTATGTATGTTTGCTTGTATGTATGTATGTTTGCTTGTATGTATGTATGTATGTTTGCTTGTATGTATGTATGTATGTATGTTTGCTTGTATGTATGTTGTCATGTTTGTATGTGTATATGTGCATGTATGTGTATATGAGCATGTATGTTTGCATGTATGTATGTTTTCATGTATGTATGTATGCATGTATGTTTGCATTTATGTATGTTTGCATGTATGTTTGCATGTATGTATGTTTGCTTGTATGTATGTTTTCTTGTATGTATGTTGTCATGTTTGTATGTGTATATGTGCATGTATGTTTATGTGCATGTATGTTTGCATGTATGTATGTTTTCATGTATGTTTTCATGTATGTATGTTTGCATGTATGTATGTTTGCATGTATGTATGTTTGCTTGTATGTATGTTTGCTTGCATGTATGTTTGCTTGCATGTATGTATGTTTGCTTGTATGTATGTTTGCTTGTATGTATGTCTATGCATGTTTGCATGTATGTATGTATGTTTGTTTGTATAAATGTCTGTATGGCCATGTATGATACTGTCTGCTGGCGCCCTGTATCTAAGCCAACTTTGCCGCAGGCTTCTATACATGGTATAACAGTCAGTATCACACATGAAAGTGAAACTAAGCCTACGACATGTTTTATTTCATTTTTTTTTTTATATTTTTGATTTTTTACATCTTTGGTGTTTGGACTATGTCGGTTTCGAGGACTACTTAGATGACGCTTTTTTTTTCATCAATAAAATGGTTAATGAGGGTTGTGTTGGGGGTGCTTTATTTCAATAAAATATTTTATCTATATCTTTGTGTTTTATTTTCAAGTTTTATTACTATCACTTTAGTAATGGCCGCTGTCTGAGTGACAAGGTCCATTACTAAGGGGAGGCTTAGTGTTAGCCGGTACAGAGGCTAACACTAAACACCATTATTACCCCGGTACCCACCACCACCAGGGGTGCCGGGAGGAGCTTGGTACAATCCAGTACCCGACCATCTGTTGTGATGGTCGGGCTCTGGGGCGGCCGCAGGCGGGTATTATGAGGCTGGGAAGGGCCAAAAACAGTGGACCTTCCCACCCTTGTAATGCTAGGCTGCTGCTGCTGTGTTGTATCTGGCTGGTTATAAAAATGGGGGGGACCCCACGTCATTTTTTTAAATTATTTATTTATTATTTTTATTAAAAAGACATGGGGTTCCACCCAATTTATCATAACCAGCCACAAACACAGTGTTATTAGCCTGGGAATGTACTAAACCAGTGGCCCCTCCCACCCGTGTAATGCCAGGCTGCTACGGCCTTGTATATGGCTGGTTATTAAAAATGTGGGTGACCCTACGTCTATTGTTAAATTTTAAAAAAAACCGACGTGGGGGTCCCCCACATTTTTATAACCAGCCCGATACAACACAGCAGCAGCAGCCTAGCATTACAAGGGTGGGAAGGTCCACTGTTTTTGGCCCTTCCCAGCCTCATAATACCAGCCTACGGCCGCCCCAGTACCCGACCATCACAACAGATGGTCGGGTACTGGATCGTACCAAGCTCTTCCCGGCACCCCTGGTGGTGGTGGGTACACACATATGCACAAACACACCCATATATACACACACATATACACACACACACACACACACACACATATACACACAAACATACGTACACAAACACACCCAAATATACACAAACACACATACACAAACACACACACAAACATATACACAAACACACCCATATATACACAAACACGACCATATATACACAAACACGCCCATATATACACAAACACACACACATATATACACAAACACACACGTATACAAAAACACACACAAACATACACACAAACCTATACACATATGCACAAACACACCCATATATACACAAACACACACATATACACACAAACATATACACACAAACATATGTACACAAACACACCCATATATACACAAACCCACACATACAAAAACACACACACACACAAACATATACACACAAACATATACACAAACACACCCACACACACACACAAACACACACACATATACACAAAAATATACACAAAAATATACACAAACATATACACAAACATATACACAAATACACCCATATATACACTCACACATAAACACACACACACACACACACACACACACACACACACAAACACATATACACAAACACACCCATATATACACAGACACGCACACACACACACACACAAACATATACACACTTACCTTTAGCGGAGCGCAGACTTCTCCTTGCGACGGGTGCCTTCCACTGCATCTTCTGCGCATGCGCCGAGAAGCGCCGAGATGCGCGTTCACGAGCAAATGACATCCTCTGCTCAGGGCGCAGAGGATGTCATTACGCATGCGCGGTCACCGCTAAAGGTAAATAGCGGTGGCCGGGAACCTAGGCAACGAGCAGGATACAAAGAGGGACCGACCGCAACTTCAATCAACGATATCAAGAAAACGACATCGCTGGACGACGGACAGGTAATTAGAATTCTTCTTATTTTTACATGGGGGAGCTTTATAGCTCAATTTATCAACTTGGGACAACCCCTTTAAGAGTTCAGCCTCCTCCAGACCAGTTACACGCTCCAAATCAACTTGGTGCCTGCATTAAAGACAGCTGTCTTAAATGGTCACCTGTATAAAAGACTCCTGTCCACAGACTCAATTAATCAGTCTGACTCTAACCTCTACACCATGGGCAAGACCAAAGAGCTTTCTAAGGATGTCAGGGACAAGATCATAGACCTGCACAAGGCTGGAATGGGCTACAAAACCATAAGTAAGACGCTGGGTGAGAAGGAGACGACTGTTGGCGCAATAGTAAGAAAATGGAAGACATACAAAATGACTGTCAATCGACATCGATCTGGGGCTCCATGCAAAATCTCACCTCGTGGGGTATCCTTGATCCTGAGGAAGGTGAGAGCTCAGCCGAAAACTACACGGGGGGAACTTGTTAATGATCTCAAGGCAGCTGGGACCACAGTCACCAAGAAAACCATTGGTAACACATTACGCCGTAATGGATTAAAATCCTGCAGTGCCCGCAAGGTCCCCCTGCTCATCGAAAACTTATGGAGGGAGCTGAAGATCCGAGTTGCCAAGCGACAGCCTCGAAATCTTAATGATTTACAGATGATCTGCAAAGAGGAGTGGGCCAAAATTCCATCTAACATGTGTGCAAACCTCATCATCAACTACAAAAAACGTCTGACTGCTGTGCTTGCCAACAAGGGTTTTGCCACCAAGTATTAAGTCTTGTTTGCCAAAGGGATCAAATGCTTATTTCTCTGTGCACAATGCAAATAAATATATATAATTTTGACAATGTGATTTTCTTTTTTTTTTTTTTTTTATATAATCTATCTCTCACTGGTAAAATTAACTTAGCCTAAAAATTCTAGACTGTTCATGCCTTTGACAGTGGGCAAACCTATAAAATCAGCAAGGGATCAAATACTTATTTCCTTCACTGTATATATATATATATATATATATATATATATATATATATATACATACATACATACATACATGCATACATACAAGCAAAGATAAGTAGCGCTCAATATCAAAATCCAAAATAGTAGCGGGTGCAAGCGGGTAATTCTGAGCCAAGGATTTCAGAATATTGTAGAAGAAATCCCACAGCACTCCAATGCAGCAAAAAGATGTGGATTATTCAGTCAACACACAGCCACTTCTTTTTGCTACACTGGAGTGCTTCTACTATATATAATATAATATAATATATATATATATTTATATATATATATATATATATATATATATATATATACAGTGGAGGAAATAAGTATTTGATCCCTTGCTGATTTTGTAAGTTTGCCCACTGTCAAAGTCATGAACAGTCTAGAATTTTTAGGCTAGGTTACTTTTACCAGTGAGAGATAGATTATATAAAAAAAAAAAAAGAAAATCACATAGTCAAAATTATATATATTTATTTGCATTGTGCACAGAGAAATAAGTATTTGATCCCCTACCAACCATTAAGAGTTCAGCCTCCTCCAGACCAGTTACACGCTCCAAATCAACTTGGCGCCTGCATTAAAGACAGCTGTCTTAAATGGTCACCAGTATAAAAGTCTCCTGTCCACAGACTCAATTAATCAGTCTGACTCTAACCTCTACAACATGGGCAAGACCAAAGAGCTTTTCTAAGGATGTCAGGGACAAGATCATAGACCTGCACAAGGCTGGAATGGGCTACAAAACCATAAGTAAGACGCTGGGTGAGAAGGAGACAACTGTTGGTGCAATAGTAAGAAAATGGAAGACATACAAAATGACTGTCAATCGACATCGATCTGGGGCTCCATACAAAATCTCACCTCGTGGGGTATCCTTGATCCTGAGGAAGGTGAGAGCTCAGCCGAAAACTACACAGGGGGAACTTGTTAATGAGCTCAAGGCAGCTGGGACCACAGTCACCAAGAAAACCATTGGTAACACCTTACGCCGTAATTCATTAAAATCCTGCAGTGCCTGCAAGGTCCCCCTGCTCAAGAAGGCACATGTACAGGCCCATCTGAAGTTTGCAAATGAACATCTGGATGATTCTGAGAGTGATTGGGAGAAGGTGCTGTGGTCAGATGAGACTAAAATTGAGCTCTTTGGCATTAACTCAACTCGCCGTTTTTGGAGGAAGAGAAATGCTGCCTATGACCCAAAGAACACCGTCCCCACTGTCAAGCATGGAGGTGGAAACATTATGTTTTGGGGGTGTTTCTCTGCTAAGGGCACAGGACTACTTCACCGCATCAATGGGAGAATGGATGGAGCCATGTACCGTCAAATCCTGAGTGACAACCTCCTTCCCTCCACCAGGACATTAAAAATTGCTCGTGACTGGGTCTTCCAGCACGACAATGACCCAAAACATACAGCCAAGGCAACAAAGGAGTGGCTTAAAAAGAAGCACATTAAGGTCATGGAGTGGCCTAGCCAGTCTCCAGACCTTAATCCCATCGAAAACTTATGTAGGGAGCTGAAGATCCGAGTTGCCGAGCGACAGCCTCGAAATCTTAATGATTTACAGATGATCCGCAAAGAGGAGTGGGCCAAAATTCCATCTAACATGTGTGCAAACCTCATTATCAACTACAAAAAAACGTCTGACTGCTGTACTTGCCAACAAGGGTTTTGCCACCAAGTATTAAGTCTTGTTTGCCAAAGGGATCAAATACTTATTTCTCTGTGCACAATGCAAATAAATATATATAATTTTGACAATGTGATTTTCTTTTTTTTTTTTTATATAATCTATCTCTCACTGGTAAAATTAACCTAGCCTAAAAATTCTAGACTGTTCATGTCTTTGACAGTGGGCAAACTTACAAAATCAGCAAGGGATCAAATACTTATTTCCTTCACTGTATATATATATATATATACATATACGCATATACATACACGCACACACATTTGGGGGGGGGGTGAACATGTGCTAGTGCAAGGATACTTACTGCGGTGGCCCTGTATCTAAGTGTCATGTGTGATACTGTCTGGTGGGGCACTGTATCTAAGTCAATCATGTGTGATACTGTCTGTTGGGGCTATGTATCTAAGCCTATCAAGTTTGATACTGTCTGCTGAGACAAGGTGGGTATATACATGGGTGGGTATATATTTAGGTGACACTAAATACAGGGGGCACTGTGTGGGGCACTCTCTACAGGTGTCTTTGATTAGAGCCCCGAGACATAACTTTGCTTGGGGCCACAGAAATGTCAAATTTGCCTCTGAGGTTTACTACAAGGATACTTACTGCTGGGGCCCTGTATCTAAGGCTACATTCACACGAGCGTGACAGATTTACGTGCGTAAAAAACGTGCATAAATCTGTCCATGTGCGTTGCGTTTTTGCATCAGTGGGCTTTGCGTGTGGCATGTGTTTTTCACGCACTTTTCCGTGTAATTCATGCGTGAAACACGGACAACACACGGATGTCGTCCGTGTGCTGTCCATGGTTTTTACACACCCATTGACTTCAATGGGCGGTTAGGTGTGTGAAATACACCAATATAGGACATGCAGTGAGTTTCACGCAACGGACACTCGCTGTGTGAAAACTCCCGCATTTGTGAATGGCCCGATTTAAATGAATGGGTCCGTGTGCTGTGCGTTGAAACGAGAATCACGATGGACGAGAATCACGCTCGTCTGAATGAGCCCTAAGTCTATGATGTGTGATACTGTCTGCTGGGGCCATGTATCTAAGCCTATCATGCATGATACTGTCTGCTGAGACAATGCATCCAATTCTTTCTAGCGGTGTAGCCATAGGAGCCTATATAGTATTATAGATATACTATCTCCGATATGTATGTAAAAATGTGTTTATTTTTCGGCGGGTTAAATACATGTCTCAGGCCTTGTGCCCCTGATCTTTCGAGACCCTAGCAATGCCCCTGCGGTGCGCTACTCTGTACTGTTGGTGCTTACTACATCTTGTAACAAAAATTGATTGTTCAAATGGGACATTTACATTAAGTAAACATATTTAGACTGGGTCATGGTTACTAGTGGGGAATCCTGTTATTTTTGAAAAGACTGTAATATTATACTGCAGAGATATTTAGAGATGTGCTGGAAAATATGTAGGACAAGCCCAGCAGTTACTTGTTCTGTGCTTTTTTTCAGTAAATTTATATAACAACCCAGAGAATTCCTTTATTGCGGCACTTTAAAATATGAGAGGTTATTGTAAGTTCAGAGTCAGAAGAATGTAATTTTGTATTTACTGCCCAAAAAATAATCTAATTATTATAAGAATTATGCAATGTGTCTGCTATATGGAAATATTATATTTAACAAATTCCAGGTGTATACACATGCATCCAAGAACAACATAATTCACTTAATCAGGCATTAATCTGGAGCCCATGACAGTGCTATATAGGCCCATAATTGCCCTGTTCTAGATAGTATAAAATGTAAGGCGTATAAAATGATCCAGTGCTCCGGCAAATCAAGGAATAAGAAATGAAAGAATAAAGTGTGTAGTGGGTCATTAGAACTGTAGGGAAATGTATGTTAAGCAAATGTTAAAAATGGAACTATGGGTTATGCCATATTTATAATATTTTTAGTCCTCCTTATATAGTAACGTTTAGAAGCTTTGCTGTACTTGTAGCCAACAGGAAAGTTGAACAGCTTTACTAAACATGGTTGAAACCTATAACAGAATTTGAAACCATTTACTAACCCATTAGTTCCAGATGTAATTTATAACACCTTGCAGATTTTTTATAAATCCCATTATTTCATATTATTAATGTTATAATGATTGTCATTATATTATATAATATTAAGTTATAGTATATTCTTTTATCATAAATCAGACGTATCTTTAACTTTTAATTGAAATAGTACTGCAGGGGTAGGTAACCTTTTTAGCATGGTATGCCGATAAAAAATAAAAATAAATCGATGATGAAGTACTCAGTGTGCCATGCAAAATGTAAGGTGACAAACTGTTATCAAGTATGTGACATAAAATAATTAATCTGGTAATTCAACTTACATCAGTCCCTGACTTTCTTTGCAAGATAATCCATCTGTGGTGCATACAAGGCTACTAAACACCTGTGTGTGTGTGTGTGTGTGGGGGGTGGGGGGGTGGCGCACATAGGAGAGACCGCAGCTACTGAATACTAGCTTGGGGAGGTGCACATACGTGAGACCTCGGCTGGTACACAAAGGAGAGACTGCAGCCACTGAACACCAACTTGGGGGGGGGGGGTGTTACATAGTAAAGACCACAGTTACTCAACACCAGCTTGGGGGGGGGGGGTGTACATTGGAGAGACTGCAGCTGCTGAACAGGCTGGGGGTGCACATAGGAGAGACAGCTGACAACTTTTGCTGACTTTTTCTTTTACAGAAGGATACTGAACTCTGTCCTTGCGACGCTGATCACCAGGAGAGAGAGCAGTGTTTCATTATGCACTTGCAAAGTGTTCCGCAGTGACAAACACAATAAAGCACTGCTTTCACTCCTGGTGATGCCAAGTGCATAATGAAGCGCTGCTCTCTCTCCCTGTGTTCAGTGTCAAGCACGCAACGGCGCTGGACCCTGGGTGAGGGAAGTGTGCCAGCAGACCATGCCCCACGTGCCGGTGGCGGCACTAGTGCCACAGGTTGCTGACCCCTGCAGTACTGTGAAGACACATTATTCTCACATTGAAACCATGAAATGCATATCTTGGAGCATCAAAATGTATTTTAAATGAAATAAGGATTGAAGTACAAGGGCAGTTGGGGGTTAAAATAAATATGGAGCAGAGGAATGGCATATACAGTATAATGACAACAAATTCTTTTCATGGTTATGTTGTCTGCTGGGATGGACTATTCCACGCTTGGCCCAATTACTCACCCAGTTCCCAGGGACCAACTATACAGTTAAATGTGTTATACATATCTCCTAAATGTAACTATTCTTAAGGGAGAGTCTGTTTCTTTTGACCCAAATCCCTCTGTTCTGATTTTAACTTTAGTGTCACTATTTTGTGACTGGTGAATACATTTTCCTCATGCAAACTGTTTAGTAGCAGCAGCTCAGCATTTTATTTCTTGTTTTAGTGTGCTTTGGTGTGTAACTCTGTAACGTAAGATAACACTTAAATATATAACATCTAAGAAAAGTATGAAGTTTACATTCATTTATTTGCCCCAGCTCCCTCTCTTCCTCATCCATCTCTAGTATATTTTTACTTATAATTCATACCCCATTTCTCTGCACCCCCATCTCCTTCACACATGTGCACTTCTCTATACAAGTCCGTCTGACCGCTTTATCACACATCTGTAGTAGCTTCCTACTGCTGCCCAATGCTCGCTCTTTTCAGTCAGTCATTTCAGGGAAGCACTGAGTGGTTAAAGTGCGTGTATGTTACACAGTGAATGACTTAACCTCTGTGATGTGTGCCATTCCCTCTCCAATGCACAAAGGCCCTGTCCACACTGAGTTTTTTTGCAGGCAGAAAAAATCTGCTTCAGAATTCCTTTAGGAATTTAGAGGCAGATTTTGACCTGCGAGCGCTTTATGCTGTGTTTTTCACTTTTTTTTTCACCCGCGACCATTGAAGCTGATGCAGGGACCGTGGGCAAAAAAACGCTGTGAAAAATGCTTGGAAACGAGCACCACAGGTTTTTCCTGCCTCCCATTGATTTTATTGGGAGGTCAGAGGCGGAACCGTGGCAAGAAAGGACATGCTACTTTTTTTCCCCGCTAAAAGCCACATGGGAAAAATAACCGCCGCTGCCTCCCATTAAAATCAAGGAGGGCGATTTGGGCCATTTTTTGGCGCTGATTCTGATGTGGTTTCCATGTCAAAATCAGTGCCAAAAAGCAGTGTGAACAGGGCCTAAAGTGAAGCATGTATTAGACCCTGGTACCTATAGCATTATCACTGAAACACAGCATCCAGTTGGTTGCATAAATTTTTTTTACTGCACATTGTCTTTTTCATAGTTTTTTTCACATCCATTAAATATGTCCTTGGTGGCTTCCTATTCTGCCTACCCTTTATCCGAGCCCTGTCTGCACATATAACCTTACTAAAGTTAGCTCCACTTTACTGTACATATAATGGAGAGTTGAATTATCATCAATTCTTAAATAGTTATCTTTGGATTTGTTTCCTTTACAAGCTGGGCAGCATTGTGGAAATCTAATTCCCACATTTACTTTGCAGCTCCTGCTGGAAGAATACTGATAATACAATTACAAAATATAATTTTAAAAAATATATAAATTTTTAATAATTCACAAAGAAACCTGACTATTTAATGTGATATCTAAATTCTAAAATTCCCAAGATAACATTGGTTTTTAATATGACAAAGGGTACAAGGGACATGAAGGTCTTGGAATCCAGCAAGGCCACTTTTTCAATATAAAGGTAGAGTGCAGTACCATCAAGTATATGAATACAATGATTGCTGCTCAGCAGGCACCTTCCTTGTGTACGCTGCTTTTAAGACACACTGGGCTCATTTAAGTTAGATTGAGTTTACTGTTTTACAGTTGCCATTACTTTGGCTATTCTCAGTCTGGAAAGCAGTCATCTGTTTGACTTATATAGACATTAGTGATTTAAAAATAAATACGCAGACATTTCACTGGGACGGCGAGCAGGTTTCGATGTTATTGAAATACCTTCTGCTTTTTGAGGTCATTTTGGCAAAATAAAAAAAAGTATTACACTGCTCCTAGCTCTGTGACATTTAATGAGACAAAGTGACCTGCTTGTGCCATTTTCCAATATGATTCTTTAATGTTACTCGTTGTATCACATACAAAAATAGTACTTTATGTGCGCTTTTAAAAGGTCCCAGTGCTCCAGTGTTACCTTCTGTCCTCTACTTTCTTTTCCAGGTTAGTATCTAAATTATACAATGCCTGTAGTTCAGAAACAACATTGAAAAAGATTTATATTCTCTGCAAAGTTTAGTTGGTTAGGTAGTTTGTTTATTCATTTTTTATCCTTTTTTATAATCTTTGGGTTGTTGGATGGTTATTTTTCGTTGCCTCACTCAGAATGCAGTATACATAATACAGTAAAGAACCCTCATATGTTAACTGGGTAGACAGATTTTTTAAACTGCAAAAGGGAAACTGTAATGATGGGGGTAAGGAAACAGACAAGTGAGCCCTAATCTACGCACCACTCAGTCCCTGCCTACTTGCAACGACCCGCCCTAGGCGACGGGATACAACTGGGCGACGGTCCCTACGCTCAATAAGTGCCCGACAGACAAACAGACAAGGGTACACAGAAGCAAGGGAAAAGGGGCAGTTGCCCACGGCAACACCGCGAGCAACAAGAGTGGTGAACGAGCCAAGTCAAACCAGGAGTGTACGAGGTACCAAACGCAGAGCAGGAGAGTAGTGAACAAGCAGAGTCAAACCAGGAGTGTACGAGGTACCAAACGCAGAGCAGGAGAGTAGTCAGTAAGCCAGGGTCGATATGAAGCAGGGTCAAATGGTTAAAGAAGCTGCAGAAGGGCCAGGAAACAAAACAAGAATCACAAGCAAGGAGGAACAGGAAAAGCAGGTATAAATAGACAGAGGGCGGGAGCTAGCTCCGTCTAGCCAGGCTGTGATAGGCTCTCCCACTCCTAAGCCTGCCATCCTGAGTGGTGGAAGATGGAGTCAGTCTCACAGACATAGAAGCAGGTGCAGGCTGATTACCTATGGGCGTGGATACAGACGCTGTGCCTGGCAGATCCTTAACAGTACCCCCCTTTTATGAGGGTCCACCGGACCCTTTCTAGATGGACCTGGTTTATTGGGGAAACAAAGGTGGAACCTCCTGACCAATACCCCAGCGTGAACATCCCGGGCGGGTACCCAAGTCCTCTCCTCAGGCCCATATCCTCTCCAATGGACCAGGTACTGGAGGGAGCCTTGGACCATCTTGCTGTCCACAATCTTGCTGTCTACAATCTTGCTGTCCACAAATTCGGCGAGGGGAATGAATGAGACCCAATCATATTGACAGTCAGAGATAAAACACCTTAAATATTGTTCTAGAGACTGATTAGTCCTCTCGGTTTGGCCATTAATTTCAGGGTGGAAGGCAGAGGAGAAGGACAGATCAATCTCCAACTTTTCACAGAAGGCTCTCCAAAACAAAGAAACAAATTGTACCCCTCTGTCAGAAACAATATTGACAGGGACCCCATGGAGACGCAGGATGTGTTTGACAAACAAGGTAGCTAACGTCTTAGCATTGGGTAGTTTCTTGAGGGCACAAAGTGGCACATCTTACTGAAGCGGTCTACTACAACCCACACCACCGACTTGCCTTGAGATGGAGGCAAATCGGTGATAAAATCCATGGAGATATGGGTCCAAGGTCTCTGGGGAATGGGCAAAGAACGTAGTAAGCCCGCTGGTCGGGACCTGGGAGTCTTGGACCTAGCACAAACCTCACAAGCGGCGACGTAGGCCTTAACGTCTTTAGGCAACCCAGGCCACCAATATTTTCTGGCAATGAGGTGCTTGGTAACCAGGATGCCTGGATGACCAGATAGTGCGGAGTCATGATTTTCCCTAAGTACCCTTAGCCGGAATTGCAGGGGAACAAACAGCTTGTTCTCAGGAAGGTTCCTGGGAGCTGAACCTTGATCAGCAGCAATTTCAGAGACTAAATCAGAATCAATAGAGGAATTGATTATACCTGGAGGCAAAATACAAGCAGGATCTTCCTCCGAAGGAGGGCTGGCCATGAAGCTACGCGACAGTGCATCAGCCTTAATATTTTTAGACCCAGCCCTATAGGTAACCCAAAAATTGAATCTGGTAAAAATAACGCCCATCGAGCTTGTCTCGGGTTTAGCTTCCGGGCAGATTCTAGGAAAACCAGATTCTTGTGGTCGGTAAGGACCGTTACCTGGTGCCTAGCCCCCTCCAGGAAGTGGCGCCACTCTTCAAATGCCCATTTAATGGCTAAGAGTTCGCGGTCGCCAATATCATAGTTACTCTCAGTGGGCGAAAACTTCCTGGAGAAGTAGGCACAGGGACGGAGATGTGTGAGGGACCTGGTACCCTGGGACAAGACAGCCCCCACTCCCAACTCGGACGCGTCAACCTCCACGATAAATGGCTCCATTTGGTTGGGCTGAACCAACACCGGGGCAGAGATAAAGCACTTCTTAAGGACCTCAAAATCCTGGACAGCCTCATTAGGCCAGCGGAGGAGATCAGCACCCTTGCGAGTAAGGTCCGTAAGAGGCTTAGAGATGACCGAGAAGTTAGCAATAAATCTCCTGTAATAATTAGCGAACCCCAAGAAGCACTGTAACGCCTTCAGGGAGAAAGGTTGGACCCATTCCGCCACAGCCTGGACCTTGGCGGGGTCCATGCGGAATTCGTGAGGAGTGAGGATTTTACCCAAAAATGGTATCTCCTGCACCCCAAACACACATTTTTCGGTCTTCGCAAACAGTTTGTTTTCCCGAAGGACCTGGAGCACCTTCCTGACATGCTCAATGTGGGAGGACCAGTCCTTGGAAAACACAAGTATGTCATCCAGTTACACTACAAGAAATACCCCCAGGTAATCTCTTAAAATCTCATTTATGAAATTCTGGAAGACCGCGGGAGCATTACACAACCCAAAGGGCATGACGAGGTATTCGAAATGACCTTCGGGCGTGTTAAACGCAGTCTTCCACTCATCCCCCTCTTTGATGCGGATAAGATTATAAGCCCCCCGTAGATCAAACTTAGAGAACCATTGGGCCCCCTGAACCTGATTAAAGAGATCAGGAATCAAAGGAAGGGGATACTGGTTCCTTACAGTGACCTTATTCAAGTTACGGTAGTCAATGCATGGCCTAAGACCACCATCCTTCTTCCCTACGAAGAAGAAGCCAGCACCTACTGGAGACGTAGAGGGGCGAATGTAACCCTTGGCCAGGCATTCCTGGATATACTCTCTCATGGCTTCACGTTCGGGACAAGAGAGATTAAATATCCTACCCTTAGGGAGCTTAGCTCCTGGTACCAAATCGATAGCGCAATCGTATTCTCTATGAGGAAGTAACACTTCGGAGGCCTCCTTAGAGAAAACATCAGCGAAGTCCTGAACAAACTCAGGTAGCGTGTTCACCTCCTCAGGGGGAGAAATAGAATTAACAGAAAAACATGACGTCAAGCATTCATTACCCCATTTGGTAAGATCCCCAGTATTCCAGTCAAACGTGGGATTATGCATCTGCAACCAGGGAAGGCCTAAAACCAAATCGGACGATAATCCCTGCATCAACAGTACAGAGCACTGCTCCAAATGCATGGAGCCAACAAGGAGTTCAAAAACAGGGGTATGCTGTGTAAAATAACCATTAGCAAGAGGAGTGGAGTCGATACCCACTACCGGGACAGGTTTAGGCAAATCAATCAAAGGCATAGCTAGAGACATAGCAAATTCCACAGACATGATATTAGCAGACGACCCTGAATCCACGAAGGCACTGCCGGTAGCAGACCTACCACCAAAAGAGACCTGAAAGGGAAGCAAGATTTTATTACGTTTCATATTTACGGGAAATACCTGTGCGCCCAAGTGACCTCCCCGATGATCACTTAGGCGCGGAAGTTTTCCGGCTGCTTATTCTTATGCCTAGGACAGGTGTTCTCTTGATGCTTGTCATCCCCACAATAGAAGCAGAGACCATTCTTCCTGCGGAACTCTCTACGTTGTTGGGGGGACACGGAGGCCCCGAGTTGCATAGGTACCTCCGAGTCTTCCGTGGAAGAACGAAGCAACGGAACCTCAGGAGGCATCATGGGGGAGTCAGAGGAGAAAACACAAAAACGTTTACGTTGTCGTTCCCTGAGACGTCAGTCAAGTCGTACCGCTAAAGCCATAACCTGGTCTAGGGAGTCAGAAGAGGGATAGCTAACTAGCAGGTCTTTCAGGGCGTTCGACAGACCCAACCTAAACTGACACCTTAATGCAGGGTCATTCCACCGAGACGCTACGCACCACTTCCTAAAGTCAGAGCAATACTCCTCAACAGGTCTCTTACCCTGACATAAGGTCACCAGCTGACTCTCGGCAAAGGCAGTCCTGTCAGTCTCGTCATAAATGAGTCCGAGAGCAGAAAAGAAAAGATCAACGGAGGAAAGTTCAGGGGCGTCAGGAGCCAAGAGAAGGCCCATTCTTGGGGCCCTTCCTGGAGCCGGGACATAATTATACCCACCCGCTGGCTCTCAGAACCTGAGGAGTGGGGCTTTAAACGAAAATAGAGCCTACAACTCTCCTGAAAGGAGAGAAAAGTCTTCCGGTCCCCTGAGAACTGGTCAGGCAACTTGAGGTGGGGTTCAAGAGGTGAGGTGAGGGGCACTACCATTGTAGCATCAGGCTGGTTGACCCTCTGAGCCAGGGCCTGGACCTGTAGGGAGAGACCCTGCATTTTCTGAACCAGGGTCTCAAGGGGGTCCATAGTAGTGTGAGGGACCAGGGTAGAGTAGGTATATGGGCTTGTGATTATGTAATGATGGGGGTAAGGAAACAGACAAGTGAGCCCTAATCTACCCGCCACTCAGTCCCTGCCTACTTGCAACGACCCGCCCTAGGCGACGGGGTACAACTGGGCGACGGTCCCTGCGCTCAATAAGTGCCCGACAGACAAACAGACAAGGGTACATAGAAGCAAGGGAAAAGGGGCAGTTGCCCACGGCAACACCGCGAGCAACAAGAGTGGTGAACAAGCCGAGTCAAACCAGGAGTGTACGAGGTACCAAACGCAGAGCAGGAGAGTAGTCAGTAAGCCAGGGTCGATATGAAGCAGGGTCAAATGTTTAAAGAAGCTGCAGAAGGGCCAGGAAACAAAACAAGAATCACAAGCAAGGAGGAACAGGAAAGGCAGGTATAAATAGACAGAGGGCGGGAGCTAGCTCCGTCTGGCCAGGCTGTGATAGGCTCTCCCACTCCTAAGCCTGCCATCCTGAGTGGTGGAAGATGGAGTCAGTCTCACAGACATAGAAGCAGCTGCAGGCTGATTACCTATGGGCGTGGATACAGACGCTGTGCCTGGCAGATCCTTAACAGAAACACTCAAAGCATAAAATACAACTCCAGTTATTATATTGGAGTGGGACTACGACTTCCAGCAGGCTCACATTCAGTCTTCTCGAAATGCACAGCAAAGGGAAAGGAGAAAAATTAGCCAATGATCGCTCCCCTTTTCTTCCTCATGATATTAGCACAAACGTTGTGTAGCTACAACTGCCAAAGATAGTGGCAACATTTAGATTTTTTATTTGTTAAATTTTCTAAAAACTTTTATCAACATTTTCTTGAACATTTTTCATGAGGGCTGGTTTTAGACTTTTGCTTAAAAAGTATTGCTCCGTACCTGACATTTATAGTCCTTTTTGCTTGTACTTAAAAAATAAAAATAAAAAACAACTTCCATATACTTAGTGCTTCCAATGTAGTGCCTAAATAATATCATATCATAAAATTGGCTATTTAATACTCCCACATAGTGTCCATAATACTGCCCCAAGATTTATATATAATAATGCCATAATACTGTAATTCGATAGACTACACTATTTCGTACAACAGGTTATCCGCACTGTATAAGGTTTTTAACATGGGAGCCTATGGGTGATGCAAGCCACTATATGGCATCCATCACAGGCATCTATTTAACATATATGTTATGGGATTTTCATAAACATTTCATGATGTGTACATCAAATGGATGCCTTAATACCCTATGGGTGACGGATGCCTGTGACGTATGCTATACATTGGCATCTGTCACTTATAGGCTCCCATATTAATAAAACATATACTGTAGGGTATATACATTTTTTGTTATTGAATCCTGTTGTTTGAAATAGCATAGTCTACCACACTTTTCTATAATTTATTTTTTGCAGCATAACGTGGACATTTAGCATGTACTGTACGTCAGGGGCTTTCCTGCTGTATGCACTAAACGTAGGGAAACAATTTTATGTAAATAGGGCCTTAACGGTAGCATCCATCATAGGCTATTATGGCATTCATTTAATGTATACAGATGTAGCAAAGTTTAACTTGACTGCTAACTTGCTGAAGAATGATATCACCCAACAAAAGCCATCGAAATGCCAGTTAAAAAGTCAAGTTGAAGTTTCTTGCCACAGTGTATTTAACGTACTTCATGAAATGCTCATGCCACTGTTAGTCATCTCTCACAGCCTACGTTTAATGTATACGTTGGGAACTTTTCTCACCGTATACTCTAAAAGTAGGCCAAAATTGTGATGTGAATGGGGCCTGATACCACAATATACCTCTACATAATACTGGGCAGTTTTAGCTTGGTGAAAGTGTTAATATACCATTCCTACTGTTCTAGGGAGGTAAAGGGGTTAGTGGTAATATCCCAGGGGATCTAGGGCGGTTCAGAGTTTGGAGGTGAAAGGATTCATGTACAATCTCCTAGTGTTCCAGGTTTCACTTACCATCCTTAATGATCTGGGGTATTAAAGGGGTTAATGGTAACCATCCCTAGATTCTTACTGGGGTAAAACCTAGGAACTCTACACTGCAGTTTACATTCACATAGCACATGGCACAGTCACACCGCAAATTTTACACTAAATCATGGTACAGACATAACAGTGAAGTGCAACTTCTAGTGGAATTGCTCTTTACATACTGTATATCAATTTCTCCCTTTCTAAATAATATTTTCAGAAATCACAAAAAATCTCCCAAAGAATCACTGAATATTAGTTTACATTTACAGGTCATCATTTTCTTCTCTTTTTAAGCTATGAGATACTGACATATTATTCTTTTTTCCACTCTAAATTCTCCATATAACTTGGCTATAGATAGATTTGTTCTGACAAGCTACTTTTCGCGCTTCTTTTTTTTTTTCATTTTTTTTTATTCTGACACGATTGTTCATTGTGTTTATTATTTAATAATCATGGACTGCAACATTCCATGTAAAAATGCTGTTCTCAAAATTATTGGAAATTAATAAATAATTAATAAATTCTAGAAGTTACAAAACTTTAGCAGAATGAGTCATATAAAACATACAAAGTGGCATGGTAAATGAAAAATCACTTGGTTATACATATCAGTACCCCAAAAAGGGAGATCGCAGATAAAAGGAAAAACATTAGTTAATGTTTAGTCATTGGGAAGGTACAGGTAGACTATCTGGTCAAAAGTATGCAGGCACCTAATCATCACACCTACATATCTCAGCTTGTTGGATATTCCATTCCAAAATCATGGGCGTTGATATGGAGTTGGACCCCTATTTGCAGCTACTTGAGTTGCTTCACACAAAACTCATCAAACCATGTCTTTATGGACCTTGCTTTGTGCACAGGGGAACACTCATGCTAGAGAAAAAAGACCTCCAAACTGTTGCTACATAGTTGAAAGCATACCATTTTCTAAAATGTCTTTGTATGCTGTAGTATAAATATTACCCTTAACTTGAAATGAGGGGTCAAGCCCAAACCCTTAAAATCAGCCCAGACTATTATCTTTCCTCCACAAAATTATTATAGTAGGCCCTATGCATTCCTGTAGGTATCATTCTCCTGGCATCCGCCAAACATCAGACTGCCATAAAGTGAAGCATTATTCATCACTCCAGAGACCATGTTTCCACTGCTCCAGGGTTCAGTGGCGGTGTACTTTACACCACTCCAGCCGAAGCTTGGCAATGCTCGTGGTGATTTTAGGCTTGTGTGCAGCTGCCTGACCAAAGGAAACCATTTCATGAAGGGTCTATGCATAGTGCAACGGTAAAGGCTGTTGTATTAGACCAAACAAGAAGTTTTGACTGATTGTCAAATGGAAAAAAAATACTTTTACCACTGAAGACACTGAATCTCTGGTGAAACATGTCGGGGGTGGGGGGGGGGGGGGCAGGGTAGGGGGGAGTTGAATGTTTTTAACAATTGCCAAAAAAGCTCTGATCATTAGCCATAGGGGATGTGATCTGCAGGTGCACCCCAGACAGAAAAATACTACATGATAGGCAATAGCCACAGTGTGATCTTACTGCCATAGTGCAGAGATCTACACAGCTACCACAGAGGCATTGGCAAGTCATTTTAAAAAATGCTATAGTTTAAATGCAAACATTAAAGGTTATGTTTTATTAATTGTATATAAACATTTATTCTTTAGGTAGAGTGGGAAAAGGGTATTATTTTGCAATTTGGCAATCAGCCAATACTATTGTTTATAGCGATACTCGCCCCCTACCGGGCTTCCAAAACTCTTGTTGTTTCAAACAAGAAGTTTATCATGAGTTGAAAGGATCAGTAGATGGGAAGCATACCGCCTGGCCATGACATTTTTTGAAACAGATGAAGGCTACATGACATTGTACCTATAGGCAGATTCCAATGTGAACAATTGGCAGAATAATTGGATACAAATAGTCTATACCTGGGGTGGGACTCAAATTTTTAACAACAGGTTCCCTACTTGGCGTTTGGGATACTTGTGGTGTAGTGAGCCGCAAAAAATATTTATTTCTACTCTAAAAATTAAATATACTAATTGCCAAGTCAGGATAATGCGAGCTATAGAAGTTTTTTACCATGTGAAACTACAACTCCGAGTATAACCTGATCAATGGTAAAGGTATGCTGGGAGCATTTTTTTTTCACAAACTAGAATGATGCCACTCATCATCTTGCTGCAGACCTTACAAGTGAAAACAGCACTGATGACTTCTTCCAACAATTGCATGTGCACAGTTTTCTGCCCGGGCATTTTTGGCTCCTCTTTGCAGCAAATCCTCACCCTCTAAACTGACAACCTCCTCATAGTTCTACACACTGTGCCTCTGAATATAATACTGCCACACGCTGTGCCCCCGGAAAACAACAGGTCCACACACTGTAACTCCCTGAATATAATAATGTCACATTCTGAGCTGTCTAAAATCAATAACGAAACACACTGTATAACCTGAAAATAGCTCTACACACTAGGCTCCCTAAAAATGGTCTTGCACACTGTGCCCTCTAGAAATGGCCCACACACTGTTGCTCCTAACAATTGCTCCACAGACTGTGCCCCTGAAATAAATTATAATTTGAACTCCAGAAATGAATAATACACTGTGTCCCCTAAAATGAAATATAATAACACTGAGTCCCCAGAAATGTATAATAATAAACACTGAATCCCTGAATTAATAATACACTGTACTCCTGAAATGAATAATAATATACACTAACAATGTTCCCCTGAAATGAATTATAATACACACTGTACCCCCAGAAATGAATTATAATACACACTTTGTTCACGGCCATAAATAATAATACACACTGTGTCCACTGAAATAAATAATAATACACACTATGTCCACTGAAATGAATAATAATGTACACTACGCCCTCTGAAATATTTAGTAATGTAATGTCCCAGGAAAGGAATAAAAATACACACTGCGTCCCCTGAAATAAATAATACGCTGTGTCCCCTGAAATTAAGAGTTCCCCCCCAGCCCAAGTAAAAGATACTCACAGATGAAGCGCCAAATGACGGGGCAGGGAGCCGGGGAGTCCAAAATAGCACTTTCCCTGATGATATAAAAAAAATTCTTAAGCATCCAAAGTTTTTTAATGATAATTTTTGGATGAGATGCTGTGAAAAATGTATTATAAAATGTGCCACCCATACTTATTTTAATCTAAAGTATGCCAATATTTCTAAATTGGCCTAATGCAGAAAGAAATATGTCTGGACACAGGATGTGTCAAAACCTTCTTCTCATTGGTGTATTAAAATGTAATGGTTGTCATGATATCAAGCACAATAAAATATCTAGGAAATTCTTTTTTTAAAAAAATAATTAAATACTTATTAATGTTCTGTAATAAGAAATAAGTACACCACACCCCACCCCCTTTCTGCCATGTGTGTAAAGATAGAACAGGGAATAGCAAGCTCTTCTTCTTCAGCAAGCACAACTTGTTTATTATAATTATTTGTTTTTTGATCTTGGAATTTCCTTGTTTAAATATGTGGCCAAATAATAGTGCCATACTGTCCCTAAATAATACAATACCCAAATGATAGTGTCTTATAGCACTTTTATACCAGTGCCATGCAACCCCAATAAAATATTGTCATAATTACATACATACAACCCCAAATAGTAATTTATAAATTATAACTGATGATGTCCAAAGAGCACCCAAATAACACTGCCAAATATTATTAATAAAGGGAGTTCTAATATAAATTAAATAATAGTGCCAACTGCTGTGTCAGCATATTAGTGCCTGTTACTGGGCTCCCAACATAGTCACAGTGCAGTACATGTTATAGTGGCCACATCACATAGTGCCAGTCCTAGTATCCTGCAATAGTACCATGATGCCCGATTTATTTTCTGGTAGACTTCACCGACATGTCTCTTCACTGTCTAATTGCCCAAACACTTTCAGACAATTAAAGGTTATACGGAGTTTAGCTTTTAGGTGTTTTAGATGCTCTCTAGGTTATGAACAATAGGATTTGCTTTATAGCATTCAGTGAGTAAGGGATCTCTTCACATTCTACAAGGTGGTAAAAGCAGTAATGCATGATTTGGGTTTTACGCATCGAACAAATCAGTGCCTTACCATTTAAGTTTATACAGTTGAAGGCCATGTTATAACGATTTACTATATTTGTCTTGTCAATTATATTAAATAGCGCTAAATTTATTTATTTATATTACTTATATTAAATAGACTGCACCTAAATTAGATATTTTTTTTACCAATATAGAATAAGTAGCTTCATTTATATATTTTTAAAAAAAAATGACAAAACCCAAAAATATTTTTTTATATTATAAAAAGCGAAGCAAATAAATATTAGGAATGTGGTGAAGCTCTGCAAACTAGGTCAGTAAATGCTATGCTGAATATATTGTCTGTCCATAGTGTTCTCCCTTAGGGGCATAATTCCGATAAAAATTAACTTTTTTTTTTTTTTATAGCACAGAGCATAATCTGAACCTTGAGTTTTATTAGTATCAGTATATCTTAAAAGTAATATATCTTTGTACAGTATAAACATTAACTTTATGGAAATCCTAATACTGAAAATAGGTTATGCATATATTTAAACAGGTGCGTAGCTACCTGAGTCCTGGCAGTGATGCAGGTTTAGTCTCCACTTTGTAACCAACATGCAGTGAAATTTGAAGAATTTATTGATATTTGGCCTTGTTCCTTTCTATTGCCTATGCAACAGACAGGAGGATCTAAAAGTAAAGTCAGATGTACAGTATGATGGGAAAAACTAAATATTTTCCCCAAGAAGAAATGTTTGGGTTCCACGCATCAGACCTGTCTCAGCAAAAGCGAAAAAAAATAATAAATGGCAAAAACAAGACGTTAACTTTCATTGGTTCCAAGTGTCAACAAAGCATACTTTTGTGTGGTAATGGTTTTAATACGAAAGCCCCCCCCCCCCAAAAAAAAGGTTAATTAACATGCTAGTATGATTAGATAAGTGACAGCAGTTTCAGTGACAGCACGTAATCGATCACATCTAAGTTATGAACTTTTGGACCACTGGGTTGCGCCCTCTGCGGGAGCTGTGCTGCGGTGGCGGGGGCCGCCATGCGGTGCTGCAGCCGATAGAGTAGGGACCCACTTTAAAGAGGTCGCCATGAAGTGAAGTTTGATCAAAATGTTTACAAAGAACCTCATGTTCATGTTTCTAAATTATGCCTAGCGGCTCAGATCAACGTATATATTGTGGATTGTGCGGTCCATGTCTAGTTTCTCACAATGCTGGTATATGTGATCGTTAACAGATCTATCCTGTGTTTCACTGAACCTGTCAGTTCCACTTACCTGATCGATATAGGATTCAGCGAATTATACAGCTGCTCCGTATACAAAATACAAAACAGCTGTATCTCAAAAAGTAAAAATTATTTTTAATAAAATGTATTTAGGAAGTTGCACCAATCACACTGATGCACAATTTTATTTAAAAAACAAACAAACTATGTCAAAGGTTTACATGGCCTTTAAAATTCTTGTAACTTTTTTTTTATCCCACTAGGGGACTTTACTATGTGATCATTTGATCGCTTTTATAATACACTGCAATACTTCTGTATTGCAGTGTATTATTGCCTATCAGTGTAAAACTGACAGGCATCTGTTAGGCCATTGCAGGCATTCACTAAAGGCAGACGTGGGGGCCTTTGTTAGGCCGCCGGCTGCCATAAAAACCATCGGCACACAGGCTATCGCATCGCGGGTTTGCCGATGGGGTCAGAGAGCGAGCCCCCTCCCTCTAAAACTACTTAAAATGATACGATCAGCAGATGATTGAGCGTTTGCTCGTTCATCTGCTGATCGCTTCCCAGTTTACACAGGGCAATTATTGGCAATGAGTGTTCTATGAACGCTTGTCTGCCCAATAATCGCCCTGTGTAAAACCCCCTTAACTGTATTGAGATTTCTGTTTAAAATGATAACTGTGGGCTAATCAAAGTACCCTATTTTCTAATACGAATGTTCTGACACATAATAACATCATTGTTTGGTTTTATTCATATAGAACTTTGTCATGTAGATTGTTTCAATGGACCATGTGAAGGGTCCATCGAAAAATAGAACATGTCCTACTATTATCTTCCGTTTTCACGGATCCCTCCATAGGCTCAAGTCTATGTGGATCTGTGAAAATGGGACCCGCACGGGGGCACCTCAGATGTGAAAAACGTCAAGTTTTTCACGTCCGAGTCTCCCCACACTCATGTGAATCTAGCCTAAAGGACTAGGTGATGCTAGGAAATAAGAGTCTTGGTTGGTTGAACGTATGTTAGAGGACAATTGTAAGTAGGACATCCACATGAGGGGAATGTCGAGGTGTGAAACTTAATATTTGTATAAGATACAGCTGCAGAGACAAATAGTATTCAGCTGGATTTTTGATAATAAAAGGTGATATAATGTAAGTATGTGGAACAATTTTAAAACATTATAGTAATTTTTACTAGAGAGATCTAGTAGAAAATATAATACGCAATGTAGTGCAAAGCAAAACATTTTGCCTTCTGGTAATACATAGATAAAAACATTATTGCAAAATGTCTCTAAAATAAATCCTTTACATGATATAACTTCCAAAATGCAATGCAATGCTGTTTTTTAAATAGTTTTCAAAATCTCAGGCTTCTAAATGGCTTTTTATGCTGTTTCTGCAGTACATTATCACTGATACAGCCAAATATATTCTATACATTTCTGCTTTTCGCCAACAACAAAACACAAGCATTTTCCACAGGAAGCAAGTAACCAGATCTTTTAATTCAATGCCAACAGAAGCTTTCTAAGGAAGTCAATTTACATTGATGGAATGTTTTTAAACACTGTTTCTTACTTTCCTACTTGAAGTTTATACTTCAATAGAGAACAAGGTCAATGAAGTCTTTTATTCCTCCATGTTTGCACCAATTGTACTCCAACTGCAATATTTCACCTTGAAAGATAGCAAAGTGCTTTTGATTAAGATGTTATTATACAACACTGTTGCTATGTTCTGAACAAGAGTGCTGCTAAAATAAGCCTTAACAGTGTTTGCTGTATCAGATCCATATATTTGCACTACATAAAATAAGTCATGTTGTGTGTGACCCAATCATGTAGGCAAACAAAAGTCCTGAAGTGCTAGAGGATGTGTCTGTATAAGCAGAGGCGTAGCTAGGTTCTCCAGCACCCGGGGCAAAGATTCAGTTTGGCGCCCCCCCAACCTCTTTCCCGACATCTCCTTCCCCCTCACCATGTTTGTTTTCTCTACCAATCGACGTGTCATTTCTTTTTATGTAACGCGAGCATAAAAACATTTGTACATTTTACAAGCAATATGGTTCTATACACAACACCAGAACCAAGCTCAGTACATAAATACAGCCCCAGAACCAAGCTCAGTACATAAATACAGCACCAGCACAAATACAGTTCCAATTTAGTGCAAACCCTGCTGTACAGGCTTGTACGGCGTAAAACTACAGCTCCCGGCATGGCCCAAACAATGATAAGGATATGCTGGGAGTTGCTGTTTCACAAAAAATAAATCCTATCATAATCATCTCGCTGCAGATCATACAGTGACTACAATACTGAATAGAGGCAGAATAAACATTTACATTAAGTGACTCACCGGTGACGTCTCAGATTCTAGTTCTTTTTCTCCATCCGGTCCAGACCTCTATGATGACTTCTCCCGGTCACAGCAGATTTCTGCAGTTTGCCGCTCACATGTCTTCAGCTTCTCACTTTTCCAACATTTCTGCACCTATAAATAAAGATAAAGTTCTCATTATACCACACACTACGCCCCTAAATATAATAGCGCCATACACTGCACCTCTAATTATAATAGCACCATAAACCGTGTCCCCCACACACAGTGACCCCTGTAGATAGTGTCTGCCATAGAGCCCCCTGTAGATAGTGCCCCCATATAGCCCACCCCTGTATATAGTGTCCCACAAATAACTCCCCCTATAGTGCTCTACAGTTAGCCCACCCCTGTATATAGCCCCCTGTAGATATAGCCCTGCCCTGTATATAGTGCTCCACATATAGCCCAACCCTGTATATAGCCCCCTGTATATATAGCCCACCCCTGTATATAGTGCTCCACAGATAGCCCACCCCTGTATATAGCCCGCTGTAGATATAGCCCAACCCTGTATGTAGCCCCCCTGTAGATATAGACCACCCCTGTATATAGCGCTCCACATATAGTCCACCCCTGTATATAGTGCTCCACATATAGTCCACCCCTGTATATAGTGTTTCACAGATAGCCCCCCTGTACATATAGTCCACCCCTGTATATAGTGCTCCACTAGCTAGTCCACCCCTGTATATAGTGCTCCACAGATAGCCCACCCCTGTATATACCATATACAGGGGTGGGCTATCTGTGGAACACTATATACAGGGGTGGACTATATGTACAGGGGGGCTATATATAGGGGTGGGCTTTCTGTGGAGCACTATAGGGGGAGCTATTTGTGGGATACTATATACAGGGGTGGGCTATATCTACAGGGGGACTATCTACAGGGGTGGGCTATATCTACAGGGGTGGGCTATATCTACAGGGGTGGGCTATATACAGGGGGGCTATATACAGGGGTGGGCGATCTATGGAGCACTATATACAGGGGTGGGCTATATCTACAGGGGAGCTATATACTATATAGCCCCCCTGTAGCTATAGCCCACCCCTGTATATGGTGCTCCATAGATAGCCCACCCCAGTATATAGCCCCCCCTGTAGATAGACCCCCCCATAGATAAAGCCCCCCGCGTGTAGATAAAGCCCCCCGTAGATAAAGTCCCCCTTGTAGATAAACCCCCCCGTGTAGACAAAGTCCCCCCCATAGTTAAAGTCCCCCGTAGATAAAGTCCCCCCCATGTAGACAAAGTCCCCCCCCCGTGTAGACAAAGTCCCCCCCCGTGTAGACAAAGTCCCCCCCCGTGTAGACAAAGTCCCCCCCTGTGTAGACAAAGTCCACCCCCGTAGATAAAGCCCCCCCGTGTAGACAAAGTCCCCCCGTAGATAAAGTCCCCCCCCCGAGTAGACAAAGTCCCCCCTGTAGATAAAGCCCCCCTGTAGATAATGCCACACACTTTTATTACAATTACAAAAAAAACAACTATTCAAACTCACCTTAATCCCGCTCCCACACCGTCCGACAGCCATGGAGACCTGCTCTCTTCTGCGCAGGTCTCCTGGGGGTTGAACGCAGCGTCTATAAAAGGCGCTGATTGGCTGGGCAGGATGACTTTCCCTGTCACCCAGCGCCTTTCATCGACGGAAGCTTCACTGGTACAAAAGGTACCAGTCGCTTCACTGATGCAAAAGCGCTGAATAGCTGGGCACGGAATGTGCCCGATCATTCATTGCTTCTAATTGTACCTGTGTCCTATAGACACAGGTACAATTATAGTGCAAGAGGAGGTGGCGCTGGTGCCCCCCTCTAAGTTGCGCCCGGGGCACATGCCCCGCCTGCCCCCCCTAGCTACGCCCCTGTGTATAGGTGTTTGATTGTTTGGAGTGTAAGAAAAAGGTTCTAGCATCAAAATCCTTTGTTTTCATTACATTTGGCCCATATACTTGAGGAATACACTTAATTTAGTCATTGTTAGGGCCAGTTCACAAAGAGTTTTTTGACTCGTTTTTTGATGCGGAAACGGCATCGGAAAACGCGCCAAAAAACTCCCGAATATGCGGAAAAACCGGCTCACGGGAAAAAGAAGGGACATGCCCTATCTTTGTGCGTTTATGCTTCTGACCGCCTATTGAGATCAATGGGAGGCAGAAGAAACGCACTTCACTGCGTTTTTTGCCCGCGGCGCTCATTGCCGCGGGCAAAAAACGCCATGAAAATTGGCGTGCAGGCAGAGCAAAATTTGCCTCAAAATTCCAAACGGGATTTTGAGGCAGATTTTCTTCCTGCAAAAATACTCCGTGTGAACCTAGCCTTAAAAATCTGATCACCGTATGTCCCACTGCTTGGAGCCCCAGAAACACCTGTAATTGCAGGGAATCTGGAGAAAGTGTACAATTCCCTTGCACTGCCACCACAGGAGAAATTATGCATTCATGGTGCACATTGAAATCCATGTTATAGCATATAGAGGGCCAGAATTAGGACAACAAGGACAAAAGGCCAATTGTTCTGTTTGACCGGCTTGATAACTGAGGCCCTAAATCTTGAGTGGTTCCATCATGATCAGTCTGTTTGCAGTCCTAATCAGTCAAATCAGTTTATTTTTATTACTATTATTGAGGTTAATAAGTGACAAATTGAAAAACACTGATGAAAACTCATTAATTTCCGTTTCATTGTCAGTTTGACCTCAGTTTTTCGATCACTTTAAAAGTTGAGCAAAAAAAAACCCCACAAAAAACAACACAGAGTTTTAAAGAGGAGTAAAGGCCCCTGTAAGTACTCTTGTTTTCTTTTACTCTGACAATTGTTCGCTGTTTTGTTGTAACTGGGATAATGGACAGCGAGATTGGAGGTTTCCTTCAGTGCACAGTTTGCCATATGTATGCACGACTGGAGCCTGAGTTCCAGGGTGAATACCTCTGTGGCAGATGTGAGCATGTTGGTCACCTGGAAGCTCGCATTAGAGATCTGGAGGAGCAGAATGCAACACTGAGGAAGATAGACAATCTTGAGCGGAGCATGCTGCTCACTGAGCAAGCAGTTTGTGGGTTAGAACTGGAGGGTGAAGACATGGGTGAGCAGGATCAGGCAAGTAGCTGGGTTAATATAGTTAGGGGCAGTAGAAAGGGGTCAAAGAAAAGGAAGGCCAATCCTGTTTCTGATATTCCAAGCAAAATTGCCAAGTTGGGTGATGATGCGAGGGTGTCGGTCTCAGAAATGGCAGCCCTAGTGGATACTGATCTCCCTAACAGCCGGGAGAACAGCCCAGCTAGTAGTCGGCGCGATGGTAATGCAGGTAAGCCAAGACAATTGGTAGTTGTAGGGAATTCTATAATCAGGAAGACTGATAGAATAATATGTCGCCAAGACCGCCTCAACCGAATGATTTGCTTGAACGGGTGGACAAATTGCTGGGAGGGGCTGGTGATGATCCAGATGTTGTGGTCCATGTGGGTACCAACGACAGAATAAATGGTAGGTGGAGGAGCCTTAAGAATAATTTTAAAGAACTAGGCTACAAGCTGAAGGGAAGGACTTCCAAGGTTGTATTCTCAGGAATACTGCCTGTGCCATGCGCATCACAGGAAAGACAGTGGGAGCTCAGGGAGTTAAATGCATGGCTGAAGTCTTGGTGCAGAGGAGAAGGCTTTGGGCTCCTAGAGCACTGGGCTGACTTTTCACTGGGGTACAAACTGTATTCTGCAGATGATTTGCACCTAAATGGAAGGGGGTCTGCTGTGCTGGGGGAGAGAATTCTAGCTGGGGTGGCGGAGTGTTTAAACTAGGGCTGAGGAGGGAGGCCAATGTAGAAAATAAAGGGGTAGTTAGGTTAGAGAGGGGTCAGACTATATTGGTGGGGGGAGAAACAGACGGTGGGGAGAAGACTAGGCAACAAGATAAGGAGGTCCTTTTGTTACAAAACAGCAGTGTAAATAAAAAAGCCCAAATAATGTCAAATAATCAAATTTCTGATACTGAAAGTGAAACATTTGAAGGCAAGTTAACGCTTGAAATGTATGTTCACAAATGCCAAAAGTCTAGCAAGCAGAATGGTGGAGCTGGAGGCCTTGGTACTGGAAGAAAATATAGATATAGTTGGTGTTGCTGAAACATGGCTAGACTCTTCTCATGACTGGGCTGTAAATCTACAGGGTTTTACACTTTTTCGGAAAGACAGGGCGAATAGGAAATGTGGTGGTGTATGTCTGAAGGTGAGTGTGAATGAGACATTAGAGGGTGAAGATTGTGAGGAGGTTGAAACCTTGTGGGTGGAATTACAAAGGGAGGTAAACACTGAAAAAATTCGTTTTGGGGTAATCTATAGACCCCCCAATATAACTGAGGATATGGAAGGTCAGCTTTATAAACAGATGGGGCGGGCTGCACAGGCGGGTACTGTAGTGATAATGGGAGATTTTAATTACCGGGATATCAATTGGTGTCATGGTTCGGCTTCAACTGCAAAGGGGAGAAATTTGCTCAACCTGTTGCAGGAAAATTTTATGAGCCAGTTTGTGGAAGACCCGACGAGAGGTGAAGCTCTGTTGGATCTGGTCATTTCTAATAATGCAGAGCTTGTTGGGAATGTCAATGTTCGTGAAAACCTCGGTAACAGTGATCACAATATAGTTACATTTTACCTATACTGTAAAAAACAAACACAGGCTGGGAGGGCAAAAACACTTAATTTTAAGAAGGACAATTTCCCCAGGATCAGGGCTGCAATTCAGGGTATAGACTGGGAAGAACTAATGTCAAATAATGGTACAAATGATAAATGGGAGATTTTCAAATCTACTTTGGGTAATTATACTGTCAAATTTATTCCTATAGGTAACAAGTATAAACTACTAAAATGAAACCCCACATGCCTTACACCTGTAAAAAGGGAAATACGTGACAAAAAAAGGGCATTTGAAAAATACAAATCTGAGGGTACAGCTGTAGCCTTTGTAAAATATAAAGAGCTTAATAAAATCTGTAAAAAGGTAATAAAATCAGCAAAAATACAAAATGAAAGGCAAGTGGCCAAGGATAGTAAAACAAATCCCCAAAAATTCTTCAAGTATATAAATGCAAAAAAGCCAAGCTCTAAACATGTAGGACCCCTAGATAGTGGTAATGGGGAGTTGGTCACAGTGGATCAAGAGCAGGCAGAGATACTAAATGGGTTCTTCCGCTCTGTATATACAACAGAAGAAAGAGCAGCTGATGTAGCCGCTGCAAGTGCTGTTAACCCCTTAAGGACGCAGCCTAGTTTTGGCCTTAAGGCTCAGAGCCCATTTTTCAAATATGACATATTTCACTTTATGTGGTAATAACGTTGGAATGCTTAAACCTACCCAAGCGATTCTGAGATTGTTTTCTCGTGACACATTGGGCATCATGTTCGTGGTAAAATTTGGTCGATATATTCAGTCTTTATTGGTGAAAATTTGCTAAATTTAGAGAAAATGTTGAAAAATAGCATTTTTCAGAATTTAAATGCATCTGCTTGTAAAACAGACGGTTATACCACCCAAAATAGTTACTAGTTCACATTTCCCATATGTCTACTTTAGATTGGCATCGTTTTTTGAACATTCTTTTATTTTTCTTGGACGTTACAAGATTTAGAACATAAACAGCAATTTCTCATATTTTTAAGAAAATTTCAAAAGCCTTTTTTTTAAGGTACCTCTTGAGTTCTGAAGTGGCTTTGAGGGGCCTATGTATTAGAAACCCTGATAAAACACCCCATGTTAAAAACTAGACCCCTCAAAGTATTCAAAACCGCATTTAGAAAGTTTTTTAACCCTTCAGGCATTTCACAGGAATTAAAGCAAAGTGGAGGTGAAATTTGCACATTTCATTTTTCTTGCTGAATTTCAATTTGATTCAATTTTTTTTCTGTAACACAGAAGGTTTTACCAGAGAAACACTGCTAAATATGTATTGTCCAGATTCTGCAGTTTTTATAAATGTCCCACATGTGGCTCTAGTGCGCTCGTGGAATAAAACACAAGCCCTAGAAGCAAAGAAGCACCTAGTGCATTTTGAGGCCTCTTTTTTATTAGAATATATTTTAGGCAGCATGCCAGGTTTGAAGAAGTGTTGAGGTGCCAAAACAGTAGGAATCCTCCAATAGTGACCCCATTTTGGAAACTACACCCCTCAAGGAATTCATTTATGGTTGTTGTTACCATTTTGACCGCACAGTTTTTTCACAGCACGTATTTGAATTGGGCTGTGAAATGAAAAAAATGTAATTTTTTCCAATAAAATGTCATTTGTGTTCAAAATTTCTTATTTTCACAGGGAACAAAATACCCCATTTTGTTGCTCAATTTGTCCTTAGTGTGGCAATACCCCATTTGTGGTGATAAACTGCCGTTTGGGCCCATGGGAGGGCTCAGAAGGAAAGGAGCGCTATGTGTTTGTTGGAGTCCAGATTTTGCTGGATTGGTTTTCGGGTGCCATGTCGCATTTGCAGAGCCTCAGAGGTATCAGAGCAATGGAAACCCACCAGAAGTGACCCCATTTTGGAAACTACACCCATCAAGGAATTCATTTATGATTGTTGTTAGCATTTTGACCGCACCTATTTCAATTGGGCTGTGACATTAAAAAAATGACATTTTTTCCAATAAGATGTAATTTTTTTATCAAAATTTCTTATTTTCACAGGGAACAAAATACTCAATTTTGTTGCCCAATTTCTCCTGAGTGCAGCAATACCATTTGTGGCGATAAACTGCCGTTTGTCCCCATGGGAGGCCTCAGAAGGGAAGGAGCGCTGTGTGCTCTTTGGAGTACAGATTTTGCTGGTTTGGTTTTCGGGTGCCATGTCACATTTGCAGAGCCCCAGAGGTATCAAAGCAATGGAAACCCACCAGAAGTGACCCCATTTTGGAAACTACACCCCTCAAGGAATTCATTTATGGGTAATGTGATCATTTAGACCCCATAGTTTCTTTACAGAACTTATTTGAATTGGGCTGGGAATTAAAAAAATATATATTTTTTCCAATAATATGTCATTTTAGCTCAAAAAGTCTTCTTTTCACAAGAAATAAAATACTCCATTTTGTTGCCCAATTTGTCCTGAGTGCGGCAATACCCCATTTGTGGTGATATACTGCCATTTGGGCCCATGGGAGGGCTCAGAAGGAAAGGAGCGCTATTTGTTCTTTGGAGTCCAGATTTTGCTGGATTGGTTTTCGGGTGCCATGTCGCATTTGCAGTGCCCCAGAGGTATGAAAGCAATGGAAACCCACCACGAATTCATTTATGGGTATTGTGACCATTTTGACCCCATAGTTTTTTCACAGAACTTATTTGAATTGGGCTGGGAATGAAAACAAAATTCTTTTTTTCAAGTAATATGTAGTTTTGGATGAAAATTTCTTACTTTCACAAGAAACAAAATACCCCATTCTGTTGCACAATTTGTTCTGAGTGCCGCAATACCCCATTTGTGGTGATAAACTGCCGTTTGGGCCCATGGGAGGGCTCAGAAGGAAAGGACCACCATTTGGCCTACTGGGGATTTTCTAGTGCGAAGTCGTGTATGCAGAAGCCCCTGAGGTACCAGTACAATTGAAACCCGCAAGAAGTGACCCCGTTTTAAAAACTACACCCTTAAGGCATTCATCTAGAGGTGTAGTGAGCATTTTGACCGGAGACCTACACCCCATAAACTGTAATGTGGGTTCTCCCGGGTATGGCAATACCCTACATGTGGCTGTTATCAGCTGCCTGGTCACACAGCAGGGCCCAGAGGGGAAAGACGAGGGGGGATAAGCTGTGCGGAGTGCATCAGGGTAAGTAAAATTGGGGTAGATTATAAACCAAGGGATGTATGATAAATTTTAAAACACTCTTTCATACAGAGCTCTGGTTATTCAGGACACGTCACATTGATATATTGTGTTATCCCTTATCGCCCTCTTATAGCAGACTTTGCACCTCTTTTGACTTTTTCCCTTCTTGCCAGTTTGGGGAACTTCTCCTGGAAAGTGTTGCCGCCCTGGTACGATGCGTGTGGCCCCGCTTCCAGAAGTACTGGGTGCCCCCCCTTCTTGGTCCCTAAAGATTAGGTTCTTGATAATCACCTCTTGAAATTCCAGGAAAGTTCCCGTCTGGCCTGCACATCGACGTAGCATAGGGGGATTTTTACTTTTAAAACTTTTATTATCTTATTTTTACACATCTTTTTTTAACTTTTTTTTAACTTTATTACTTTTTCCCACTAGGGGACATGAGGGCAGGAGGCCCTGATCGCTATTCTAATACACTGCACTACATGCGTAGTGCAGTGTATTAGAATTGTCAGCTACTCACTGACAGCAAGCATAGTGGGTCCTGACGTTGTCAGGACCCACTAGGCTTCCGTCTATGGCATAGCCGGACGCCATTGTTTGGTGTCCGGTTGCCATAGTCACCATCGCCGGCCGCTATCGTGTAGCAGGCCGGCGATGGCAGCTTAACCCCTAAAAAGCCGCGATCTCTATAGAACGCGGCTTTTAAGGGGTTAATCAGCGGGGACACAGCGATCGGTCCCCGCTGTAGGAGCTGTGACAGCTGCTGTACGAGACAGCAGCTGTCACATCTCCTGTATGTGTCGGGAAGACGGCCGAAATGGCCGTTACTCCCGAGACGTACCATTAGGTCATGGAGCGCGAATGATACAGCTGCCATGACCTAATAGTACGTCCAGGAGCGGGAGGGGGTTAATATATCAGTTGATATACTGAATTGGATGAATGTAGATATGGTACAAGCTAAATTAAATAAAATAAACGTACGCAAGGCCCCGGGACCAGATGGGTTACACCCTAGAGTTCTTAAGGAGCTTAGTTCAGTTATTTCTGTCCCCCTCTTCATAATATTAAGAGATTCTCTCGAGACTGGTATAGTGCCAAGGGACTGGCGCAGGGCAAATGTGGTGCCTATTTTCAAAAAGGCCCCTAGGTCTTCTCCAGGTAATTGTAGACCAGTAAGCTTAACATCAATTGTGGGGAAAATGTTTGAGGGGCTATTGAGGGACTATATACAGAATTATGTGACAATAAATAGTATTATAAGTGACAGCCAGCACGGTTTTACTAAGGACAGAAGCTGTCAAACCAACCTGATTTGTTTTTATGAAGAGGTGAGCAGAAGCCTAGACAGATTGGCCGCTGTGGATATAGTGTTTTTGGACTTTGCAAAGGCATTTGACACTGTCCCCCATAGACGTCTAATGGGTAAATTAAGGACTATAGGTTTAGAAAGTATCGTTTGTAATTGGATTGAGAATTGACTCAAGGACCGTATCCAGAGAGGTGTGGTCAATGATTCCTACGCTGAATGGTCACCGGTTATAAGTGGTGTACACCAGGGTTCTGTGCTGGGACCACTATTATTCAACTTATTTATTAATGATATAGAAGATGGGATTAATAGCACTATTTCTATTTTTGCAGATGACACCAAACTATGTAATATAGTTCAGACTATGGAAAATGTTCGTGAATTGCAAGCGTATTTAAACAAACTGAGTGTTTGGGCGTTCACTTGGCAAATCAAGTTTAATGTAGATAAATGTAAAGATATGCATCTGGGTACCAACAACCTGCATGCATCATATGTCCTAGGGGGAGCTACACTGGCGGATTCACTTGTTGAGAAGGATCTGGGTGTACTTGTAAATCATAAACTAAATAACAGCATGCAATGTCAGTCAGCAGCTTCTTTGTCGTGTATTAAAAGAGGCATGGACTCGCGGGACAGGGATGTAATATTACCACTTTACAAAGCATTAGTGAGGCCTCATCTAGAATATGCAGTTCAGTTCTGGGCTCCAGTTCATAGAAAGGATGCCCTGGAGTTGGAAAAAATACAAAGAAGAGCAACGAAGCTAATAAGGGGCATGGAGAATCTAAGTTATGAGGAAAGATTAAAAGAACTAAACCTATTTAGCCTTGAAAAAAGACGACTAAGGGGGGACATGATTAACTTATATAAATATATGAATGGCACATACAAAAAATATGGTGAAATCCTGTTCCATGTAAAACCCCCTCAAAAAACAAGGGGGCACTCCCTCCGTCTGGAAAAAGAAAGGTTCAACCTGCAGAGGCGACAAGCCTTCTTTACTGTAAGAACGGTGAATTTATGGAATAGACTACCGCAGGAGCTGGTCACAGCAGGGACAGTAGATAGATTTAAAGAGGCTCTGTCACCAGATTTTGCAACCCCTATCTCCTATTGCAGCAGATCGGCGCTGCAATGGAGATAAGAGTAACGTTTTGTTTTTTTTTAAAAACAAGCATTTTTGGCCAAGTTATGACTTTTTTTATATTTATGTAAATGAGGCTTTCTAAAGTACAACTGGGCGTGTTTACAGTAAAAGTACAACTGGGCGTGTATTGTGTTCGTTACATCTGGGCGTTTTTACTTCTTTTACTAGCTGGGCGTTGTGTATAGAAGTATCATCCACTTCTCTAAACAACGCCCAGCTTCTGGCAGTGCAGACACAGCGTGTTCTCGAGAGATCACGCTGTGACGTCACTCACTTCCTGCCCCAGGTCCTGCATCGTGTCGGACGAGCGAGGACACATCTGCACCAGAGGCTACAGTTGATTCTTCAGCAGCATCGGCGTTTGCAGGTAAGTCGATGTAGCTACTTACCTGCAAACGCTGATGCTGCTGCAGAATCAACTGTAGCCTCTGGTGTCGATGTGTCCTCGCTCGTCCGACACGATGCAGGACCTGGGGCAGGAAGTGAGTGACGTCACAGCGTGATCTCTCGAGAACATGCTGTGTCTGCACTGCCAGAAGCTGGGCGTTGTGAAGAGAAGTGGATGATACTTCTATACACAACGCCCAGCTAGTAAAAGAAGTAAAAACGCCCGATGTAACGAACACAATACACGCCCAGTTGTACTTTAGAAAGCCTCATTTACATAAATATAAAAATGGTCATAACTTGGCCAAAAATGCTCGTTTTAAAAAAAAAACAAAAAAAAAACGTTACTGTAATCTCCATTGCAGCGCCGATCTGCTGCAATAGGAGATAGGGGTTGCAATATCTGGTGACAGAGCCTCTTTAAATAAGGCTTAGATCATTTCCTAGAATAAAAAAAATATTAGCTCCTATGTGTAGAAATTTTGTACTTCCCCTTTCCCATCCCTTGGTTGAACTTGATGGACATGTGTCTTTTTTCAACCGTACAAACTATGTAAATATGTAACACAAAACACATATGTCACTTCATATTTTCTACATTGTTGGAACCAAAAGACTGTTTATTCTACAACACACTGCATTTTCCATCCCAGGAAATGTATTATCTGCATTCTAATAGCTATAACAGGCCGCTGGCTGCTGCACATTCCTGTGTGGCGAGTGTCGCTCTCCTTGTCCCACCACCACCAGTCTTCCAATAGTGGCACTCACACGAATTCTGCTACATTTTAAAGCGACAGGACTATGTCACCTGGTGGGTGCTCAGTCTGTGGCTGATCACCTTTAATCCTGCCCAGATCACATATTTAACCCCTTAATGACCGCCGATAAGCCTTTTCACAGCGGTCATTAATGGGCTTTATTCTACAGCGCCGCTATTCCACGGCGCTGCATTAGAATAAAGTAAACAGAGCAGGGAGCCATGAAATCTCCCTGCTCTCAGCTGCCAGAGACAGCTGAGAGCTGGGGGCGTCCCTGCTTGACCAGGTGAGATCAATATTAGTATCGATATTAGCTGTTTAACCCCTCAGATGCGGTGCACAATAGCGTGCACCGCATCTGAGTGGTTTTGGAGAGAGGGAGGGAGCTCCCTCTCATCCCACTGACACCCGGCAATAAAATCGCAGAGTGTCTGTGTCTCTGATGGCAGCCGGGGGCCTAATAAAGGCCCCCAGGTCTGCCTGTGGTGAATGCCTGCTAGGCTATGCCGGAGGCATGACCTAGCAGATGCCTGTCCGTTTGAAACGGACAGGCAGTAATACACTGCAATACAAAAGTATTGCAGTGTATTATAATAGCGATCGGAAGATCGCATAGTGAAGTCCCCTAGTGGGACTAGTATAAAATAAAAAAAAAGTTGAATAAAGTTAATTAAAAAAAATGTGAAAAAAAAAAAAGGAAAAACCCACTTTTTCCCCTTACAAACTGCTTTACTATTAAAAAAAAAGACCACAATAAAGCAAAAAAGTTGCACATATTTGGTATCGCCACGTCCGTAACGACCCCGACTATAAATCTATTACATTATTTAACCCGCACTGTAAACGCCGTAAAAAATAAAATAAAAAACTATGGAAGAATTGCTGTTTTCTGTAAATCCTGACTTACAAAAAAATGTGATAAAGAGTGATCAAAAAGTCGCATCTACTCTCAAATGGTACCAATAAAAACTACAAGTCGTCCTGCAAAAAACAAGACCTTATACAGCTATGTCGACGCAAAAATAAAAAAGTTATAGCTCTTCGAATGTGACAATGGAAAAATGTAAAAAATGGCTTGGCCATTAGGGCCCAGAATGCAAGCAGGGAGAAGGGGTTAAACCTGCCCAGAACTGCCGCATCATGCCATCAATGTTGTTGTTGTTGTTTTCTATTTCGGAGTTGACCCAGATTGTTTGCTGACTCAGGATGCCTCTGGATGCCTTTGGATTGATACCTGACCTCGCTTCTGTTTATCGATTTTGGCACCTCGCTTCAGAAATACAATCTGCAAGCTGTCAGCAGTTGCTGTTGGAGACTACTCTGGGGACGCGACCTGGGAATTTCCTGCACAAAGAACATAACACTGTGAGGGGCATTCTGAGGGGAAGCTTGCAAAATCCCTTAGACTCTGCCCATGGTTTTGCCCTTGTCATATTTAATAGGTGGACGCTCCTGTCCCAAGGTCTGACTGTGAGAATAACACACAGGGTCATGTGATAACTAAGCTTCTCCCACACCCCAGAAATATATATTTTTAAAACCTAATTATCACAGGCGTGCTCAATGTAAAATTATGTCATAATTAGCATTTTCTTTAAAAGTTTTTCCCTCCATTTATTTTCTGGATTAAGGATATCATTAAGTTATCCTAGACGTTCCAGGGATAAAACTATAGGTTTCATGTACTATGGTCAGTCAGTTGTCCAGATGAATCTTTCTCTTTCTGCCTGCATTGTAAATGAGCTAAAATATTGCTAGTTTCTGTGAACAGGTGCTCCATGATTATATATCTCTCCCTTCAAACACAGTAATACCTCTTCAAGAAAAGGTCAAGCACCTGTAGCATATCAAGTCAAAATCTTTCCATTAGATAGCAAGAATCTTGGGATTAAGATCAGCAGTCATAGAAGAAATTTCTTTTAAAAAAAAAGGGTATAAGGCAACAGGTTTTTTTTTAGGTGGCTGTGAAGGATGGTTTATTTGCTTATATTCTCTGTAAGAAATTACATTATGAATTATCAAGCAGGATGCCGAATTATTAAGATATGTATTATGTGAAAGTGATTATAATAATGTTTAAATGATTTAATTTAGTGCAGCGGCCATCTTGTCTGGAGTTCCCATCTTGGCTCTTTTGTATTGAATAAGAAAGTCATTGTTCCTTTAACATAAGTATATTAATGTTGATTTCGTATGTTTCTTAGTTATCTTTGACCTTGGCTCTCATACGAAGCTTGTAGAGGAGGCACAGGGAGTGAGATAGGAGGGTGGCAAATATGCTTCTGGAAATGCCTCCCCCATCTTACAGAAACATTCTTGCCAAGAGAGATAAGGCCACCTGCAAACCTGATGTGTGAAGAATTATAATGCTGTATCTGGAATGTATCGTATGTCTGTAATTGGCTGAATAACAAATATTGTCACATTGTCTCTGATTGGTTAACCTTAAGCCTACGCCCCTTCTGAATGATAGCATTGTAATTGAGTTTGGAAATAAACCCCCAGAGGAGTATTTTGAGCATATCAGCAGCGTCTGTGTGTTTTTTCTCCTCTCTCGATATATATCAGTATGAAATATCCTGATTAGGATGCTGGATAAAGTGCTTGGCGTGAGTGTCTGTTGGAACACTCATCTAAATTTCAGTCTAATATATTTTGAGCCATTGACTTCCACGACATGGCCATACAACTTCAATAGCTGTCAGTGGACATCCCCATACACAAGCACACACGGTTTGGCTGAGCATGCATGTGTTCTAAACAGCGAGAGGGGAATAGTACCTAATCCTTTATTCCCCGACATTGGCCGAATGAACATCTACTTTATACATTTAATACACAAATGGTTGTCCTGTCCTGCCTAGATCGGCAGGTTCGTTCAACATTAGTCTAATGTGTATGGCTACTATTAGATGATAGCAGAATCAGACAGGATCTTAAGAAGTCACCTTTATTTGTTTATGAAGTCACAATATGGTTCCTAATGTGATGGGTAAGCATTTGGTTTGGTATATCTCTCACAGATGCTCTGTGGGCAATAACTAAAACAGATGCATCCATCTGAGATGAAAGAGTGCAGGACCTAGACCAATAGCTTAGGGTGTCTTGGCAAAACATGAAAATGATTTCATTCTATTACGCTGCTGGTGGTGTTCAGGACCGCAACACCAGACAAACGCTATCACATGGGTGAAGCACGCATTAACACTGCCAAAAAACAAAAAGCAAGTAACTCACCAGTGGATCAGCGGGACCGCACACTGAAGGTAGTAGAAGATGGAGAGGCGATGAGTAAATGGAGTGGATTGCAGATGAATAGCATGCAAGTGGTTAACAGATGAATAGATAGTGGACAAGAATTAACAACACTCAATGACCCTATCTGAACACTATCCCACAGCAGGGTAAGACAACAGCTTGGCAGCAGACCAAATGCACAGAAAAGGCAAACAAACACGTGGAACTACTGATCCCAAGATACACATAAATCCATTATACAAAAACTAGATCTCTCAGAGGACCAACAGATCCCACAGTACAAACAAACAAAAGATTTAGCACATGCCAGAAACAGTATAACAAACCCTTGAGTAATCCAGGCCTAGTGTATATATAAAGGCCCAAAAAAATACTCTGCCCTAATTAACCAGGCAAAGCTAAATGATGACCAAATCCAGACTCAGACCAAAGGCATTGCCTAGCAATGCCCAAACATAGAGATAACAGCTAGTCAAAATTATATGCTATCGAAACATCTGCATTTCATGCAGAGAAATCTGAAATGATAGGCAACATGTCTAGGATCCTTGAACAACCTTTACCTTGTTCAGCCTAAGTAACTCCGTCCTGTTGATATACATCTGTGCCTATATGTTCAATATTGGTGGAACCTACTGTAGGTTAAACTTGTATAAGCTTTACTCACTTAGAATATGCAGGACTCCCAATACCATATGTGATCAGGACAGCAGTACGGTTACAGAGACATATATTTTATTTTATCATTTATTATTGTTGCCCATATTTTTGTCTACTTTGTTTCCGAATCAGCTGTATTTCATTGAAGAGCATTTCAAATGTGCATTCATTTATACCGTGTTATTACATTTTAGTCTAATCTTTCAATAGTACCTTTATCTTTTAATTACATTTCTCACTGTTTTTCCTGCCTAGTATAGGATAGTCCAATCATTCAATCACTTGCCTCAACAAAATTCTCTGCTTTTAGAAAATGTGTTTCAAAAACTGGTCAGTATATTATATAGTACAGAAAAATCATAGGAGCTATTTGTAAATTTCATGATGTTCCTCCTACTCGAAGCCAGGAGATGGTTATCTTTTTATTAGAACACCAATGAATGGGTTAATGCATCATTTTCTGATTAGCTGAGAACTACCCCCTATGCTGCCAAAACAGGCAAGCTACATTTTCTAAAAGGGCATCTTGCCATTTATATTTAATGAATCCGTATTCCACTGACACAGCTCAGCTTCAACACCCAGCAGGGATTCAATATTAATGAAAGATTTCCCTGCAGGTAACTCGGGAAAAGACTCTGCACTCCAGGCATTGAACCTTTTGGGGGAATTATTGCATTAAAAAAAGAAAATGTTTTCTTTCATGATGTGTTTAAAGGAAGAAGTAAACTTATTTTATTTTCATTTTTCACTAATATTTTACAGTGAAGCCCATGATCTCTGTGTTTGATTAGTAACATCTTTATTTAGAGATCTAAACGTTGGTTCCGGTTCAATACATTTAAATATCAAAATGATTGACATTATTTCCCTTTGTATGGCAGTGCTATTTACATTATTTTGTTAAAGACACATTGTCTGGAGTGCAGGGCGCTCTACCCACCTACATATGTATTACAGTACATGGGTCTCCCATTGTGAATTGGTCACAAGCCTGAGATTAGTCTGACATGGTGTTTCTCTTCTGCTTGTGCGTATATATTCTGAGCGAAATCACTGCACTGTTCGCCCCTTGTTACATATACAATATATACTCCTATTGATACAGATGAGTATGTCTATTGTACATAGCATAAAACAAGAATGTTCAGAATATAAATGCTGGAGCACCAAGGAGAGAGGCAATGTGTCAGGATCATTTAAAGCTTGTGACTAATACTTCTGCAGGTGAGGGGGTGCTCAACACTTCAGGCAAAACTGAATATCCATCTTTGCCTAAAGTATTCCTCTTAATTCTTCAAGCAACTGTCCTTTATGTTCTTATTAAATGTTGCAAGTCCTTTTCATCTTATATTACAATTTTATATTTTTCTCTGCAGAAGAATATGTACGCAAATCACAAACAGTAGGCAAACTTTTGGAATTTATTCTTACGTTCAAACAAGCTTTTTTTGGGTTTCATATTTGCTGCTTAAGGTCCTTCATGTAGTCTTACTTTATATATTTTTATGTTATGGTGAAAAAAAAATATGCTAATATAGTTTCTGAAAATAATTAAGACCTCATCGGACATGTGCCGTTTATCACAGCATCATCACTGAGGTCAGTGGTTGGCTGCAGCGCCACTTTACCAATGAACGCCACGTGACTCCTGCAGAAAGGGGCTTTAGTGCTGGAATTAGGGGCACTTCAGGTGGTGAGTATCTGTTAGTTTACTATGTAATTCCATCCCCTGCCCTGCTGCCAGTTTAGCTAAATCCCGGACAACTCCTTTAAAGCATGCCTATGATTACAAGAATTAGAATAAAAATCACAATAACACTTTAGGTAACTTCAGATTATGTGTTTAAACTGTATTTTTAGGTCTTTTTCCATCCCTTTGCATAATTTCTATACATGTAATACTTTTCCTTGCATGCTTTCTAAATGTTCATTCAGGCTCTTCCTGATGTGATGTTTGTTCCTCCTTTGGTCTGTTTCCTGCTGCCCACACATGACATATTGCTATGCATTGTACACTGAGCCAATCTGATTTTCCCCCACTTCTGCTCCATCTCCCCTCCTACAGTATTATTAAGTTCAATGAATAAACAGTATGCAGTAAGCTTGTAGGCTCCCTCTAGTGACGACTGCCGGCAGCCAAAATGTAATCTTTCAAATCCATGTCTATGCTGGGAATTTAGAGCTCTGTATAAGACAAAATTGAGCTCTGACCGCTATTTATATACAGTGGAGGAAATAAGTATTTGATCCCTTGCTGATTTTGTAAGTTTGCCCACTGTCAAAGACATGAACAGTCTAGAATTTTTAGGCTAGGTTAATTTTACCAGTGAGAGATAGATTATATAAAAAAAAAAAAAAAAAAATAACATTGTCAAAATTATATATATTTATTTGTATTGTGCACAGAGAAATAAGTATTTGATCCCTTTGGCAAACAAGACTTAATACTTGGTGGCAAAACCCTTGTTGGCACGCACAGCAGTCAGACATTTTTAGTAGTTGATGATGAGGTTTGCACACATGTTAGATGGAATTTTGGCCCACTCCTCTTTGCAGATCATCTGTAAATCATTAAGATTTCGAGGCTGTCGCTTGGCAACTCGGATCTTCAGCTCGCTCCATAAGTTTTCGATGGGATTAAGGTCTGGAGACTGGCTAGGCCAATCCATGACCTTAATGTGCTTCTTTTTGAGCCACTCCTTTGTTGCCTTGGCTGTATGTTTCGGGTAATTGTCGTGCTGGAAGACCCAGCCACGAGCCATTTTTAATGTCCTGGTGGAGGGAAGGAGGTTGTCACTCAGGATTTGACAGTACATGCCTCCATCCATTCTCCCATTGATGCGGTGAAGTAGTCCTGTGCCCTTAGCAGAGAAACACCCCCAAAACATAATGTTTCCACCTCCATGCTTGACAGTGGGTACGGTGTTCTTTGGGTCATAGGCAGCATTTCTCTTCCTCCAAACACGGCGAGTTGAGTTAATGCCAAAGAGCTCAATTTTAGTCCCATCTGACCACAGCACCTTCTCCCAATCACTCTCAGAATCATCCAGATGTTCATTTGCAAACTTCAGATGGGCCTGTACATGTGCCTTCTTGAGCATTACGGTGTAATGTGTTACCAATGGTTTTCTTGGTGACTGTGGTCCCAGCTGCCTTGAGATCATTAACAAGTTCCCCCCGTGTAGTTTTCGGCTGAGCTCTCACCTTCCTCAGGATCAAGGATACCCCACGAGGTGAGATTTTGCATGGAGCCCCAGATCGATGTCGATTGACAGTCATTTTGTATGTCTTCCATTTTCTTACTATTGCTGTAATGGCAGGAAGGAGGTGAAGGGAAAGTGAGCCCTAATCTACCCACCGCCCTGTCCCTGCCTACTTGCAACGACCCGCCCTAGGCGACGAGGTACAACTGGGCGGCGGTCCCTACGCTGGCTAAGTGCACTGGAAGACAAACAGGGAACACGCAAGGGAAGGGGCAGTAGCCACGGAACGCCACGAGGAAACGGGGCGGCGAACGAACAGTCAGGACCAGGACGAAGTGAGTACACCCGAGCGGGCACGGAGACAGGAGCAAGCCAGGGCAAGCAAAGCAGGTCAAGCAGAACTGCAGCAAGGCAGAAGCACGGCAGAAGCAGGCTGGAGCAAGCAGCAGTGGGGCCAGGAATCCAACAGAATTACAAGCACTGAGGGAGAGCACAGGGCAGGTAATAAAGGGCAGGGGGCGGAGCTAACTCCGAGAGACCAGGCCGCGATAGGCTCTCCCACTCCTGAGCCTGCCACCCTGGTTGGTGGGAGATGGTGTCAGTCGAACAGGTCTGGCCTCAGGTGTGGATTGATTAATCCCAGGAGTATAGCTAGATGAAGTACCTGGCAGATCCCTAACAATTGCACCAACAGTTGTCTCCTTCTCACCCAGCGTCTTACTTATGGTTTTGTAGCCCATTCCAGCCTTGTGCAGGTCTATGATCCTGTCCCTGACATCCTTAGAAAGCTCTTTGGTCTTGCCCATGTTGTAGAGGTTAGAGTCAGACTGATTAATTGAGTCTGTGGACAGGAGTCTTTTATACAGGTGACCATGTAAGACAGCTGTCTTTAATGCAGGCACCAAGTTGATTTGGAGCGTGTAACTGGTCTGGAGGAGGCTGAACTCTTAATGGTTGGTAGGGGATCAAATACTTATTTCTCTGTGCACAATGCAAATAAATATATATAATTTTGACTGTGATTTTCAGTTTTTTTTTTAAATATAATCTATCTCTCACTGGTAAAATTAACCTAGCCTAAAAATTCTAGACTGTTCATGACTTTGACAGTGGGCAAACTTACAAAATCAGCAAGGGATCAAATACTTATTTCCTCCAATGTATGTTAATAAATTAAACAGCACAAAATTTTTAATTTTAGATTTAAAAAAATGACAAAATAGCATTCAAAGGCAGACATTCACTTTAACAATGAAGTTTTCTTTATATTATAGCAAAACTTCTAATCCGAAAATTTTCAAAATAGCTATTAACCTGTTAGTGACCGCCCATAGGTGTTTTTACGTCGGTCACTAAAGGGCTTTATTCTGATGCAGTAGCCTTTTCATCAGGATAAAGCAGCGCCGCCCAGAGGAGTAAAAACTCCCTACTCTCAGCTACCGAAGATAGCTGAAACTTGGAGCAGACCTGCTCTAGTGGGCAGGATAAAAAACTGCATCAATCCCGCCCATTTAACCCCTTAGATGCGGCGGGCAATAGCGATGCGATCCTGGGTGTGCCGATTAATTTCATGGCAGCCAGGGGCCTAACAAAGGTCTGCCTTTAGTGAATGCCTGCTAGGCCATGCCAGAGGCATGAAACAAAAACCTAAAAATCTGAGTCTAACACACCACGAATTTATATTAAAAGGTATAAATTTATTGATACATAACAACAAACAAGATTAAAAACAGAGATGATTATCACAGTATAGATGGATACCAGACACTGATACACAACAGAGGCGCTGAATCATGCAGGAAAGAGTGGGCAATGTATATGAAGTGTATTGCATCATGCAACCTGCATGTGCCTATGTAAAGTCAAAAGTAACGATCCCCCACTCCTAAATGGAACCTTGCATGTAGCATATCTACAGCAGCCTAACAATAAATTAAACAATGGATAGTGAATAAATTTAAGTAGTGTAGTCCAATGTTGGTATAAACTACCAGTTACCCCTGCAGCTGCAGTGGAACACCTTACCCATGTCTAGAGAGCGGCACTGTCTGGCATCACACCCTGACGTGCATTTTGGCAGGAAGCCTTCATCGGGGTGTGATTAAAAAACGCTCCGTCGGAACAGAACGCCGTTTTTCCATTGAAATCAATGGTCAGATGTTTAGAGGCGTTCTGCTTCCGATTTTTCGGGCGTTTTTCGGGCGTTTACGGCCCGAAAAACGGCTGAAAATAGGCCGTGTGAACATACCCCAAAAGTTTCGGATTTCACTGAATCCAAAACTTTTGGGAGATTCTGAAATTTTATTTGTGTAGAATCGATTCACTCATCTCTACAATATTACATTTGATATAGAGTTGAACAATTCTAAATAAGGAATATGCTTTTTAATTAATCATGAAAAATATCTTTGAATTCCCTCGGCAAGCACATTGCGGAAAAAGGCGTGTATTTTTTGACAAAAAATGGAAACTCATCTATGAAACAGAACAAAGTTCAAGCTAAATTATAATCTTAAAAAATTAAACTAAAACTTCAGCAAGTGCTCAGCTACCCAAAGAAATATCATTACTCTAGCAAATGACCTGAACCTGTACAAACATGAGTTGGCACTCAAATAGCTGAAAATGAATTCTTAAGCCCAAGGCAGTCATGCTCAAATCAGACTCATTTATGATATCTAAGTTGGAATCCTATAATTAAGATATTTGATTCTGTACTTAAATTATATGGCCAAATTCTGTACAAAATACTGACCTGGTTTGTGATAGCTAATAGAATTTCTAATTTTTTTAATTTCTGTGAAGTTATTTAAGTTCTTGATTTATTAAAACCCAGTTAGTTCTAGTGAGTGATAATAAGTAATTTAAATTCCAATAATGCTTATTTATTTAAAGTGAAAGTTCACCATTGCAGAATTTTCATATTTGTTATATTATATCAGCAATAATATAATGAACTATATTTTTCCATTTGCTGCATCTACAATTAGAAGTAATTTGGGTAACAGGGGAGAGAAGCCTATGTTGTGTCATTGGAGAGAGGCCTTTGTGAAGACCAACAGTACAACCACAGCTTTCTTCTCTTTCGTTATCATGTGACTGGCCCCACTGTACTCTATGTACAAACAGTAGCAGTAGTACAGCGATTACATAGAGTACAGCAGGGCCGGTCACGAGGAGTCGTGTCATCATGAGAGAAGACTGTGCCGCTTGACTTCCGGTCCCCCACCAGCGCTATAAGAATGTATTAAAATGTCATAATCAGCATGACGGGGGACCGGAATGTATATTAGCAAGTGTACCCACACTGAGCACACTGCTAATACTTTTCGGTTCCCACATAACACCTTTAATAAAACTGGGGATGGAACTGAGGGATTTGTTAGAATGGGTAATAAGGATTTTTTTTAAAAATACAAGTTACCTGAAAACCTCTAAACTGAATGCTGACCAATGCTAGAAGTCTGACAAATCAAATTGATGAGCTGGAATTAATATTATCACGGAAAAGTTTGACATGGTGGAAATAATTGAGAGAAGGCTGAATGTTAGCTATGACTGGGCAGTTAACTTACTGGGTACAGTTTGTTCAGAAAGGATTGTAAAAAATGGAAAGGAGGGGTTTGTCTTTATGTAAAGTCATTTCTAAAGTTCATCCTGCGTGATGATATCTGTGAGGGAAATGAACATATAGATCTCTATACATGCAGGGAATACATGCAGGGAAAAGAAATAACAAAATTACTATTAGGAATTTGCCAAACCCGTGAATCTTATAAAGGAAACAGGTTTTTGTCAATAATTAAAGATACATGATCTGGACAAAAGTATTGGGACAAACCTCTTAGGCTACATTCAGACGAGCGTCGGCAACCTCGAACGTGAAAAACTGAAGTTTTTCACATCTGAGCTGCACCTGTGCGGGACGCGTTGTCACAGATCCCCCATAGACTAGCGTCTATGGAGGGATGCGCGACACGCAGCAAAATAGGACATGTCCTATTTTTTCACAGAGCCTTCACATGCTCTGTTGACACAACGATCGTGTGAACGGCCCCATTGAAACACATGAGTTCGTGTGACGGCCGTTGTTTTAATGGCCGTCACACGGACATGATACACGCTCGTCTGAATGAGCCCTTAATAATTGAATTACGGTGTTTCCCTCTTTCCCATTGCCATAGGTATAAAAATCCAGCAACTAGCCATACAGTCTGACTTTATAAACATTTGTGAAAGAATGGTTTGTTCTAAAGAGCTCACTGAATTCCAGCGTGTTACTGTAATAGGATGCCACTGTTACAAATCTGTTTGTGAAATTTCCCTCCTAGATATTCCATGATCAACCGTGAGGGGTATTTTTGCAAAGAGGAGGCAGGTAGTAACCACCGCAGCTCAGTTACGAAAAGGCAGACCACGTAAAGTTACAGAGCGGGGTGCATAAAATTCACCAACGCTCTGATGAAGCTCCCATCGCACAGTTTTTTTTACAGATGTTAATGCCAGAGGAGGTTTAGAACGGTGCAGTTGTTGAGTTAGCATAGCGTTGGCCTAGCAGCTGCATACAAGCCTTACATCACTAAGCACAATGCCAAGCGTCGAATGGAGCTGTATGAAGCATGCCACCACTGGACTCTGGAGCAGTGGAAGCATGTTCTGTGTGACATATCACGCTTCTCCATCTGGCAGTCAGGTAAATGAGTCTGGTTTGGTGAATACCAGGAGAACGTTACCTGCCTGTCTACACTGTGCCAATTGTAAAGTTTGTTGGATGAAAAATAATCCTATGGGATTGTTTTTCAGGCCAATTCAGGGGTTGCCCCTTAGATCCTGTGAAGGGTAATCTTCATGCTTTAGCATATCAAGACATTTTGGACAATTGGACAACAGTTTAGGAAAGGCTATTATGTGTTCCAACATGACTGTGCCCTAGTGCGCATAGCAAGGTCCAAAAAGGCATGGCTGGGTGAGTTTGATGTGGTAGAACTTGACTGGCACGCACCGCTACGCTTGTAATATCATGAAGGGAGGAGCTTACTATCTTTACAGTAGATAACCCCTTTTGTGGCAGAATTTATTGGTATGGCAAATATATAGACATTGTCCTTATAATTTGGCAGGGAGATGTATCTGCCATACCCAGCTTTATTGATTATATTAAACATAATGTGTATAATATACGGTTCCCCTACCACTGTCATGTATCAAAGATTTTATTTTTAGATTTGTTATTGGAAGGTTTAGTAGGTAAAAATATTGCCACATCTACATTCCAGCAAGGAAACGACAGGCAACACGATACTCCATGGCAAAAGTGGCCACACGGAACACAACCTTAAATCGGTCCCGTTAGGGAAACTAGAGTTGGCCAAAAGGAACTGTAGCACCCAGGTATCTTTCCAATCGGAATCAGTCATTATCCACAATCGTTTGAGAGCACAGGGATATCCTAACTAGATGCTGAGCAGAGTCAAAAATATTGTGGAACATAGACAAAGAGATGTACTGGTGTTCAAGAAATGTAAAATGCCAAAAAGTCGACCTTAGTGTTACAACTTAATGAGCATTTTTGGGGTATCAAACATATTGTTATGAAATATTTACCTCTTTTTTACGAGAATTTAAAATTAGAATCCGCTCTCGAGCACGTAAGCCAGGTGGTTTCTAGGAGAACTCCTACATTGGGGAAAAAAAATTCTCCCAGCCTATTGACAAATCCGATAAATGGCCATCCACCTCTGCACCACAAGGTTTTTTCGGATTTGGCACCATCCTTGTACAATGTGTACTTTTGCAACTCCATGCAAGTCCTTTTGTAACACAGAAAACTCGGTTTCCTAGAACCTTAAGGAATACATAAATTTCAATAGTGATTTTGTTATATATATGATACAATGTATCATAATACATTTTATGTAGGATGCACCTCTAGAAAAATGAAAGTTCACATTTTGGAACAATTAGGGGATATATATAATCAAAAAATTTCCAGTATATCTAAACACTTCATTTCTGTGCATGGGGGACTCAACAAGTTAGTTCAGAGTATTTGGTATAGAAAAGATAAAAAACCAGTACGGGGCTGTGATCTGAAGCAAATCCTTCTTGACAGGGAGGCGTTTTGGATATTTAATTTGAACACTAGGCACCCTGTAGGCCTTAATTTAAAATGGGAACTATGTACCATTACTAAGGGACATTGCTGTAACCTATAGGGTACCATTTGTTCACACTCCCTATTGCTAGGGTTTGTACTGTCCAATATGTTTGCAATCATTATTCGAAGACACATGACATTGGGACGTGGATTTGACATTATGGTGCCTGGGTGCTACATAACTACTTTTTTGATTCATGTATAGGTGTAAAAAGACTAAATTATATATCCTCTTTTATTTTACTAATGTGCAGGTGACAAAATACTAAATAATATTTTTTTTCCCGTACACACCATGTGGCTCCTGGGTGTGGCAATCACTGAATCACTTTTAAATGTGAATTCAGAAGATAACAGGGAAATGTCTGCATATACCCTCCTCCCACGTTATGCTCCAATTCTTTTTAAATATTATCATGTTTTTTCTCTGTGATTGGTGCTGATCCACTTAAAATGGTATGTTGTTACTATGATCAGATGCTATGAGTAAGAACGCAGTTGATGTTCGAAACGCATAAGCATACTGGTCCTCTGTCTTTGTGTGCTGGGTGGATTTTTAATGTTTCTACAATAAAGTCCTAACAATACTTTATTAAGTGCTGGATCATACTCTATGTTTTCTCTCTCACAGAGAGTATGAATTATAACAAAGATTGCGAGCCAGGCCCTCTCAGCCAACATCAGTGTCTGAACTCACAAATGCTTTTCTGGATGAATGGGCAAAACTTAACACAGACACACTCTAAATACTTGTAGGGATTTAGGGGGCCCCCGTTCTAGAGACAGGTGCATCTATCTAACATTTATGGCATATCCTGTGGTTATGTCTTAAATGTCCCTGATAGTAAAACCCCTTTAAGGAGGGACAGATCACAGAGTCTGAGCTGCATCAGAGTGTAGATATGGAGGAAAGCACAGGAGGAAGTAGGGGGAATCACACACTGCACAGTATCCTCATGGACTGTAGAATGGAAAAATAGTACAGGAACAAAGCTGTGCTGACAAATGAGAGTTAGGGTATGTTCACACGGCTTAGCAAAATACGTCTGAAAATACGGAGCTGTTTTCAGGCGAAAACAGCTCCTAATTTTCAGACGTTTTTGTAGCAACTCGCGTTTTTCGCTGCATATTTTACGGACATTATTGGAGCTGTTTTTCAATAGAGTCAATGAAAAACGGCTCCAAAAACGTGACATGCACTTCCTTTTCGCGGGTGTCTTTTTACGCGCCGTCTTTTGACAGCGACGCGTAAAATAACACCTCATAGGAACAGAACACCGTAAAACCCATTGAATGCAATGGGCAGATGTTTGTAGGCATAATGGAGCCGTTTTCTCAGGCGTAAGTCGAGGCGTAAGATGCCCGAATTACGTCTGAAAAGAGTGCGTGTCAACATACCCTTACTGTTGTAAATGCAGCAGCATCCTGGAGTCACAGAACTCACATCCAGCATGTATTACTGAATGGAACACGCCCACGTGAGAAAAGTTTGAAACTAGGAGCAGGTTGCAAACTGAATATCAGGGGGTCAGAAAAATGAGGGCAACTTTTTTAACTCAAGGTAACCACTTTTTTTTTTTTATTGTTTTATTTTACATGAGCAACAATACAACTATAAAGTGATTTCCATTCTAAAAGGAAATCAGAATGTAGGTATGAACAAAGCCTTAAAGGGGTTTTCTGGGAACCTCACATGTAATGGTCAAACACCTACAGCTGCCAATGCAGGTCACTTTTCAAATTACTGACGCTGGAGAATCTGCACAGTTTTGCCGATTGCATTGCGGGTCACGCAACGCCAACCCCATCTGATTTTCACTCTTCCGGTGATGTCTCGTCCATTCACTGTCCATGCTTCCTTCCGGCCTGCTCATTGTATGGAGCGTCATTACTGACGTCATGTACAAAGGGGGAGAGGGTTTATACGCTTAATCATTCACAGAGCATGCATTTTTCAAGCCAAGTGTTTCCTCCACTCATGCTCAGTTCGTTGCCTCCCCTTCACCTGCGTGAGTATTCTTTCTTCATACAAGCCTTGCTGACTACACTGCGCTTGCGCCATTCCCAGCGTCCAATGGAGTGCGCGGTCTTGCTGAGAACAGAGGAGGTGTGCTGGGCTGGTCTGGAACTGGCTGAGATACCAGTTCTATGCATTGTGGTAAATGTAGTCTAGGAGGAACCGGAAACTGTTGTGGACCGGAACTCCTGGATGTAAACAAATGGAAAAATTTGCAAAGAGAGTGGGAATCATGAGGAAAACATCGGAAACAAAAGAAGGTATTTGGGGGGGATTATTGGAAGATATTTAGTGTCCCAGACCTTTTTAAAAATTGAAATTAGGGTCGGAAAACTATATATATACACACACACACACATACACCCATTTGAAGTGCCAAATTTACATAATTAATTAAATCAGTCAGCTTAATTTAACAAAAAGCTAATGTTAGGCCTACAATCCAGGCAGGAGGTCTATAGTCAGGACATTGGGCAGTAAAATACTGACAGTGAGTAAGGAGGCAGTTGCAGGAAAAACATATGTGGCGTCACGACAAATGTGTTGGCAGGACAGATGCAATGTCTGATTTGTCACGATTTGTGGTTATGTGGACCCACTAGGCCACACCACCGTAGCGGGGAGGCAACTGGCCAAACAACAGAGTACCCAATCAATACAAAGTCTACCACAAGGGTACCTGAATAGTCCAGACAGTCGCAGTGGCTAGGCACAGATGGAACTTTAGATGGCAGATGATCGCAGATAACACCAGATGTGTATGACAGCAGGCGTGACCGATGACAGAATACAACTCCAACACTCGATAGGGCTAGGAACCAGCACAGCACAGGGTACAGAAACAGGTAGTAGGGCATGGGAACACTTTGGAACAGGTTAACACTGAGCGACCATTTGCTAAGACTAACATGGGAATTACAAACAACGCTCATGCAGGAAGTGAAAGGGCAGAGCCCCTTTTATAGTCTAGAGTGATTAGGGCTAAATTGTAATATAACTCATGTGCGTGCGCTGGCCCTAAAAGGCTGGGCACGAGCACCCTATGGGACACAGCTGAGCGGAGTGGAAGGAGATGCCGGCCAGCACTCACAGATTCATGGCTGCGGCCGCCGAGGGGTGAGTAGGAACGGCGGTCCGCGGCCATGGACGCTACATGATTACACATGATTACACAAGCCAGACTATGGCATGAACTCCTGGGCTGGATAAAAGGTAAGCAATATTTATTTGCTTTTATGATACAGACATTTGCTGATGCAGTACTGCACGTATAAATGTTAAAAAGTAAAAATTACAGCTCATTTACTTCATTTTCCTGGCCAGTAAGCAGTTCATAAAACGGTATGTTCAGATATGACTTTGCACTGACTGATTTATAGACTCTATCACTTGTTAGTAAATCTCACATGAATATATAATGAGACAAGATGTTCCATTTGCATAAAAAAATAAAATTTCTAGCAAGTTCCCCATCCATTTAATATGAATCATGCAATCCACATTTATTTGTATAGAAGCACAGCTTGACATGTTTATTACCTCTCAAAAACGTAACAGGATGACGATGATGGTAATATAAGCACTGTTTTACAGAACATGCAAGGGTAAATGTCACCCTATCCTCTGAGGCACTAATGCACACAATATTGTAGCTGTGCAGTAGTAGCAGATAGTGGAGAGTTATTATTACTTCATCTTTTGCTATTGTGTTTTCTTGCTCCTGTCTGCAGTATTGCCCTTTGTCATCAGCATGTCATGTCTACCATACTTTTTCCCATATTTACAGTTTTTTTGTCCTCCTTTGTAATTTATTTTTCAAAATCTTTGTTATTTGCCATTCTCTTGCCCAGAGAGAATAACAGTTCTCTCACTCATATGTGCTATTTATTACCTGTTCATCATCATCGTCTTAAGTCTTTAAAGAATGATGTCTTTCAACTGTTTCTCTTTCTATCTTGCCCTATTTAGCATTTGTTTTATACCATACTTATCTACTTCTCTACTGTATTTTGTACATCTTCGTTCCACCCTTTTCAGTGCCGTTTTTGCCCTCAGAGACTTTTATTTCTGTTGCTTTCTCTTACTCATTTTTTTTTTATGCTTGCAGGTGCAGTAACTTTAAGGCTTCATGTCCACCAGTTTTTTTCGTCAGGGTGCTATCTATTTTTTAACTGATAGCACCCTGACACATTAATTTCAATGGGCCCATGCACACTTCCGTTGTTCTAACGGAACCGTGCGGCTGTTACGTCAAAAATAGGACAGGTCCTACTCCTGTCTGTTTTTTATAAAACAGTCTCAGCCTTTTCATTGATTTGGTCCGTGAAACAACGGACTTCACAAGAAAGTCATCCGTGTGCAGTCCGTGTTTCACGGATCTGTCATTAGCGACCGTACGACAGCCGATTGATGTGTTCATGCAGCCTTGTGCTGCCTTTCTACAATTTGGCATAGTAACTTTTTAAACTTCAAATTTATTTTCTTACAATCTGTAATTATATTCACGTTAACTTTCCCAGTATTATTACATTATTGCTTGTCCAAGGTAAACCACAAAAACAAACAAACAAACACAATATTCAATATATTGAAGTACCAGTATATTTTGATATGATATAATAATTTTTAAAAACCTATGATTCATTTTGCAATAAACTGCCATGGTGCTGCTAATATATTTGTTTCTCCTTAGTTCCATGGCAATGCCACCTTGATATGAATACTGAGTAAGTTGAGCCTTTTACGGCAATGTTAGATGGAATTATTAAACTGACTTTACGTTCTTATATACAGTTTGTGATCATTAGATAAAATATAAATTTTACACCTATTTACATTTTATGTGAGCAGTTGTAAGGGAAGAATTACGTAACCCCTTTTCTCGCAAGTCATTGTTTTTTCATTTAATTTTCACTTATTTCTCCTCACCTTTCGGAGGCCATAACATTATAGCCGTATTAGGGCTTGTTTTTTGCAGGACGAGTTGTAGTTTTCTGCAGCACCATTCATTGTATCATATAATGTAATGGAAAACTGGAAAATGTATCTTTGTGTGGTGGAATGGGAAAAAAACTGTGATTCCTCCATTGTTGTTTGGGTTTTGTTTTTACAGCGTTCAGGGTGTGGTAAACACGGCATGTTAACATTATTCTGCGGGTAAATGCGATTACGGCGATACCAAATTTATATAATTTTTTTATGTTTTACTGTTTTTACAAGAAAAAAACGAATTGCCCGTGAGCCCGCTTTCTACTCAACCAACCAACCTCTGCCATATATATATAGCGGATGTCGAGGATGGATTAAATATATTTCACTGCTTACTATTGCCTTCTACCTGTTTCTTTGTAGTAGCTCTAAGCAGGTCATAGCTAGGGCATGGCTTGTGGGACATGTACCCCAGGTGCTGGGTGCCAAGGGGAGTGCAAGTAATTCTACCTTGGCCAGAGTATTTAGATACCCTGGCCAAGGCATACCCTGGCTTCAAAGGCATCAAAATCAATATTTGTCCTAAGTGAAGGAAAGTCTACTCTAAGTGACATATATATTATAAAATGTGAACACTCTGTATACTCACACTGTCAAAACCCATTTTAGACTAGTGTAGAACCCCTTTAACCCCTTCCCGCAAATGGGCGTTACTGTACATCCTTTTTAGCGGTGCGTTTCCGCAAATGGTCATACAGTAATGCCCTGAGGATGAAGCGGGCACAGGAGTCTGTGCTACATATGGCGCTTGTGAAGAAGTCAAAGATTAGGCAATGCTGGAGTGCGGATATTTTGTACAATACCACGGACGCCCTTTAGAAGTGTGACTCCTGCACCCAAAAATCTGGCCTGTGCATAAATGATTGGTTCAAAGCAGACGCCACAATCCATGGATAATTAATTATTAATTTACCCCACTATTACATCATCCTATTATGACCTGATGCACTCAGCCCAGTTCATATATACCCTGATGCACTCCGCCCAGCCTACATTTACCCTGATGCACTCCACCCAGTTTACATATACCCTGATGTACTCCTCACAGATTACATATATTCTGATGTACTCCGCCCAGTTTACATATACCCTGATGTACTCCGCCCAGTTTACATATACCCTGATGTACTCAGCCCAGCCTACATATACCCTGATGCACTCCGCCCAGTTTACATATACCCTGATGTACTCCTCACAGATTACATATATTCTGATGTACTCTTCCCAGTTTACATATACCCTAATGTACTGCCCCCAGCTTACATATACCCTGATGTACTCCGCACAGTTTACATATACCCTGATGTACTCCACACAGCTTACATATATCCTGATGTACTCCCCCCAGCTTACATATACCCTGATGTACTCCGCACAGCTTACATATACCCTGATGTACTCCACACAGCTTACATATATCCTGATGTACTCCACACAGCTTACATATACCCTGATGTACTCTGCACAGCTTACATATACCCTGATGTACTCCGCACAGCTTACATATACCCTGATGTACTCCGCACAGCTTACATATACCCTGATGTACTCCGCACAGCTTACATATACCCTTATGTACTCCGCACAGCTTACATATACCCTGATGTACTCCGCACAGTTTACATATGCCCCCATATTATAAATTGAAACACCAGTAAGACACTAAACAAAACTACTACCAAGCAAAATCTGCCCTTCAAAAACCAAATGGCAGTCCTTCTGGGCCTGGCAGTGTGCCCAAAAAGCAGTTTAAGACCACATATGGGGTGTTACTGTACTCTGGAGAACCCACTTAACAATTTATGGGGTTTGTGTCTAAAGTGGCACAATCTGAGTACAACACATTGGGCACTGAAATAGCATATTTGTGGAAAATGTCAATTTTTATTCTGCAACATCTACTGTGTACTAATTTCTGCAAAATCTTTGGGGTCAAAATGCTCACTAAACTTCTAGATGAATTCCTTGAAGGGTGTAGTTTCCTAAATGGGGTCACTTCTCGGGGGTTTTCACTGTACTGGTACCTCAGCGCAATGCAACATGGCACCAAAAAACAATTTTATAAAATCTCCACTCCAAAAACTAAATTGTGCTTTTTCCCTTTAGACCCTTGCCGTGTGTCCAAATAGCAGTTTCCAGCCACATATCGGGTATTTCCTTACTTAGGAGAAATTGTGTAACAAATTTTGTGGTGTCTGTTCTCTTGTATTCCTTGTGGAAATGGAAAATTATGAGCTAAATCTACATGTTATTGGAAAATATATATTTTTTTCATTTTCACAGTCCAATGCTAATAAAATCTATAAAACACCTGAGGGATCAAAATGCTCACTACACCTCTAATTTAAATATTTCAGGGGTATAGTCTTCAAAATGGGGTCACACCTGGGGAATTTCTACTGTATTGGTACTTCAGGGGCTCTGCAAATGCGACATGGCCCCCAGAAACCAATTCAGCAAAATCTTTGTGCCTCCGGCAGGGCTTAATAGAAGTCTGTCAGAATCACGATATACTGCAATACATTAGTATTGCAGTATATCGTGCAAGCGATCTAACGATCGCTGGTTGAAGTCCCCTAGGGGGACTAATAAAAAAAGTAAAAATGAGTTAAATAAAGTTGTTTTTTGTGTAAAAAAAATAAATATATATATATATATATTAAAAGTTCAAAAAAACCCCCTTTTCCCATTTTCTCCCTAGAGCATAGTAAAAAAAATAAAAAAATAAACATAATTGGTATTGCCACGTCCGTAAAAGTCTGAACTATTACAATATATCATTATTTAACCCGCACGGTGAACGGCGTAAAAAAAAATCTAAACTCCAGAATCTCTATTTTTTGGTCACCTAATCTCACACAAAAAATGAAATAAAAAGTGATCAATCCATCGCATATACACCAAAATGGTATTATTAAAAACTACAGCTTATCCCGCAAAAAAATAAACCCTCATACCACTTAATCAATGGAAAAATAAAAAAGTCGTGGCTCTTGGAATTTGGCGACACAAAATAAATTTTCTTTTTTACACTTAGGTTTTTACTTGTAAAAGTAGTAAAATATGGAAAAAACTATATATATTTGTATCGCCGTAATCGTATTGACCCAGAGAATAAAGTTAACATGTTGTTTTAATTGCACAGTGAATTCCGTAAAAATGGCGCGCAAAAAACCATGGAGGAATATCTGTTTTTTTCATTTTCTACCCCACAAATAATTTTTTTTCACATTTCCTAGTACATTATATGGCAAAATAAATGGTGCTATGAAAAACTACAACTCGTCCCGCAAAAATCAAGCCCTCATAGTACTATATGGACGGAAAAATAAAGACGTTATGGCTTTTGGAAGGTGGGGAGGAAAAAACGAAAATGAAAATCTGAAACAGGGCTGCGGCGGGAAGGGGTTAAAGTCCCAATGTGCTTTGCAACTCTGTGTGGATAATACGCAGGACAAGGATGATACAAGTGTTCAGTGCGTTGTTTCCACGCACCGAAAGACTTCAATGGGCAACTGCGATGCGCAAACACGCACCAATATAGGACATGTAGTGAGTTTCATGCAACGGAGTCTCGAGGCCATTTCAAAAGCCATGTTTACTCAGTGGACTAGTGCTAGTCCTGCTGAGAGAAACAACTTTGGTAAGTAGAAGCAAATATTGTATGTAGCTGTCTTATTTAAAATATAATTTGGGTATTTTTTCAAAGCCCTGTTGTCCTGTATGAAACAGTGTCTTCTTGCTCCTTTTGTCATGTGTCGCTGTTGATCAAGGTTTTGGGAAATAATTTATAAATTGTGCAACATGTAGCCCTGATAGAGCCAATGTCTTTTTGCCACTTTTGTCCGGTGTCGCTGTTGATGAAGGTTTTGGGAAATAATTTATTAATTGTGCAACATGTGGCCCTCATACAGACGCTGTCTTCTTGCCCCTTTTGTCAGGCGTTGCTGTTGATCAAGGTTGTGGGCAATAATTTATTAATTGTGCAACATGTGGCCCTGATAGAGACAGAGTCAAATGTTAAAAGTAATGTAATGTGGGCCCCATAGTACATCTGCACTTATATTTTTGCAATAATTTACAGTTATATATTTATTTTACATTCCTAACAGTGAATGATATTAAAGTCAGGTGGAGAAGCAACAGGGTCCAATACCGTAGTGATATGAACACAAAAGGGAAGTAGTTCCGCTCCAAGCAAGAAAAGGCCATATCCGTTTTCTCGCCAGTTATCCTTTCTCAAACCCGTTTTGGAACTTCGTTTAAAAACTATAAAATAAAAAATTGGCTGTAAAAGTATTTTCCCCCATCTAGGGAAAAAAGACATATCACACTAAATATGTAATAAATGTCTGAGAGATTTGTTTCCTACTAATAACACCTGCACCAATGTCTTAAGGGGTCCCTTAACCCCTTAAGGACGCAGCCTAGTTTTGGCCTTAAGGCTCAGACCCCATTTTTCAAATCTGACATATTTCACTTTATGTGGTAATAACGTCGGAATGCTTAAACCTACCCAAGCGATTCTGAGATTGTTTTCTCGTGACACATTGGGCTTCATGTTCGTGGTAAAATTTGGTCGATATATTCAGTGTTTATTGGTGAAAAATTGCAAAATTTAGAGAAAATGTTGAAAAAATTGCATTTTTCAGAATTTAAATGCATCTGCTTGTAAAACAGACGCTTATACCACCCAAAATAGTTACTAGTTCACATTTCCCATATGTCTACTTTAGATTGGCATCGTTTTTTGAACATTCTTTTATTTTTCTTGGACGTTACAAGGCTTAGAACATAAACAGCAATTTCTCATATTTTTAAGAAAATTTCAAAAGCCTTTTTTTTAAGGTACCTCTTGAGTTCTGAAGTGGCTTTGTGGGGCCTATGTATTAGAAACCCTGATAAAACACCCCATTTTAAAAACTAGACCCCTCAAAGTATTCAAAACAGCAGTTATAAAGTTTTTTAACCCTTCAGGCATTTCACAGGAATTAAAGCAAAGTGGAGGTGAAATTTGCAAATTTCATTTTTCTTGCTGAATTTCAATTTTATTCATTTTTTTTTCTGTAACAAAGAAGGTTTTACCAGAGAAACACTACTAAATATGTATTGTCCAGATTCTGCAGTTTTTAGAAATGTCCCACATGTGGCCCTACTGCGCTCGTGGACTAAAAGACAAGCCCTAGAAGCAAGGAAGCACCTAGTGCATTTTGAGGCCTCTTTTTTATTAGAATATATTTTAGGCAGCATGCCAGGTTTGAAGAGGTGTTGAGGTGTCAAAACAGTAGGAATCCCCCAATAGTGACCCCATTTTGTAAACTACACCCCTCAAGGAATTCATTTAGGGTTGTTGTTACCATTTTGACCGCACATTTTTTTCACAGCACGTATTTGAATTGGGCTCTGAAATGAAAAAAATGTCATTTTTTCCAATAAAATGTCATTTGTGATCAAAATTTCTTATTTTCACAGGGAACAAAATACCCCATTTTGTTGCCCAATTTGTCCTTAGTGTGGCAGTACCCCATTTGTGGTGATAAACTGCCGTTTGGGCCCATGGGAGGGCTCAGAAGGGAAGGAGCGCTGTGTGTTCTTTGGAGATAAATGTCTGAGAGATTTGTTTCCTACTAATAACACCTGCACCAATGTCTTAAGGGGTCCCTTAACCCCTTAAGGACGCAGCCTAGTTTTGGCCTTAAGGCTCAGACCCCATTTTTCAAATCTGACATATTTCACTTTATGTGGTAATAACGTCGGAATGCTTAAACCTACCCAAGCGATTCTGAGATTGTTTTCTCGTGACACATTGGGCTTCATGTTCGTGGTAAAATTTGGTCGATATATTCAGTGTTTATTGGTGAAAAATTGCAAAATTTAGAGAAAATGTTGAAAAAATTGCATTTTTCAGAATTTAAATGCATCTGCTTGTAAAACAGACGCTTATACCACCCAAAATAGTTACTAGTTCACATTTCCCATATGTCTACTTTAGATTGGCATCGTTTTTTGAACATTCTTTTATTTTTCTTGGACGTTACAAGGCTTAGAACATAAACAGCAATTTCTCATATTTTTAAGAAAATTTCAAAAGCCTTTTTTTTAAGGTACCTCTTGAGTTCTGAAGTGGCTTTGTGGGGCCTATGTATTAGAAACCCTGATAAAACACCCCATTTTAAAAACTAGACCCCTCAAAGTATTCAAAACAGCAGTTATAAAGTTTTTTAACCCTTCAGGCATTTCACAGGAATTAAAGCAAAGTGGAGGTGAAATTTGCAAATTTCATTTTTCTTGCTGAATTTCAATTTTATTCATTTTTTTTTCTGTAACAAAGAAGGTTTTACCAGAGAAACACTACTAAATATGTATTGTCCAGATTCTGCAGTTTTTAGAAATGTCCCACATGTGGCCCTACTGCGCTCGTGGACTAAAAGACAAGCCCTAGAAGCAAGGAAGCACCTAGTGCATTTTGAGGCCTCTTTTTTATTAGAATATATTTTAGGCAGCATGCCAGGTTTGAAGAGGTGTTGAGGTGTCAAAACAGTAGGAATCCCCCAATAGTGACCCCATTTTGTAAACTACACCCCTCAAGGAATTCATTTAGGGTTGTTGTTACCATTTTGACCGCACATTTTTTTCACAGCACGTATTTGAATTGGGCTCTGAAATGAAAAAAATGTCATTTTTTCCAATAAAATGTCATTTGTGATCAAAATTTCTTATTTTCACAGGGAACAAAATACCCCATTTTGTTGCCCAATTTGTCCTTAGTGTGGCAGTACCCCATTTGTGGTGATAAACTGCCGTTTGGGCCCATGGGAGGGCTCAGAAGGGAAGGAGCGCTGTGTGTTCTTTGGAGTACAGATTTTGTTGGATTGGTTTTCGGGTGCCATGTCGCATTTGCAGAGCCCCAGAGGTATCAAAGCAATGGAAACCAACCAGAAGTGACCCCATTTTGGAAACTACACCCCTCAAGGAATTCATTTATGGGTAATGTGACCATTTAGACCCCATAGTTTCTTCACAGAACTTATTTGAATTGGGCTGGGAATTTAAAAAAAATATATTTTTTCCAATAATATGTCATTTTAGCTCAAAAATTCTTATTTTCACAAGAAATAAAATACTCAATTTTGTTGCCCAATTTGTCCTGAGTGCGGCAATACCCCATTTGTGGTGATAAACTGCCGTTTGGGCCCATGGGAGGGCTCAGAAGGGAAGGAGCGCTGTGTGTTCTTTGGAGTACAGATTTTGTTGGATTGGTTTTCGGGTGCCATGTCGCATTTGCAGAGCCCCAGAGGTATCAAAGCAATGGAAACCCACCAGAAGTGACCCCATTTTGGAAACTACACCCCTCAAGGAATTCATTTATGGGTAATGTGACCATTTAGACCCCATAGTTTCTTCACAGAACTTATTTGAATTGGGCTGGGAATGAAAACAAAATTATTTTTGTCAAATAATATGTAGTTTTGGCTGAAAATTTCTTATTTTCACAAGAAAAAAAATACCCCATTCTGTTGCGCAATTTGTTCTGAGTGCCGCAATACCCCATTTGTTGTGATAAACTGCCGTTAGGGCCCATGGGAGGGCTCAGAAGGAAAGGACCACCATTTGGCCTACTTGGGATTTTCTAGTGCGAAGTCATGTATGCAGAAGCCCCTGAGGTACCAGTACAGTTGAAACCCGCAAGAAGTGACCCCGTTTTAAAAACTACACCCTTAAGGCATTCATCTAGAGGTGTAGTGAACATTTTGACCGGAGACCTACACCCCATAAACTGTAATGTGGGTTCTCCCGGGTATGGCAATACCCTACATGTGGCTGTTATCAGCTGCCCGGGCACACAGCAGGGCCCAGAGGGGAAAGACGAGGGGGGATAAGCTGTGCGGAGTGCATCAGGGTAAGTAAAATTGGGGTAAATTATAAACCAAGGGATGTATGATAAATTTTAAAACACTTTCATACAGAGCTCTGGTTATTCGGGACACGTGTCACATTGATATATTGTGTCCTCCCTTATCCCCCTCTTATAGCAGACTTTGCACCTCTTTTGACTTTTTCCCTTCTTGCCAGTTTGGGGAACTTCCCCTGGAAAGTGTTGCCCTGGTACGATGCGTGTGGGCTCGCTTCCAGAAGTACTGGGTGCCCCCCCTTCTTGGTCCCTAAAGATTAGGTTCTTGATAATCACCTCTTGAAATTCCAGGAAAGTTCCCCTCTGGCCTGCACATCGACGTAGCACGTACACATTGTACAAAGCCATCTGTATGATGTGCCCGGCCAGCTTCTTATACCACACCGCATGGCGCTGTAGGGCTTCAGGGCTTGATCTTACAAGTCCATCACTCCCATGTACCTATTGTAGTCCAGGATGCAGTCTGGTTTGGGGGTGGCCTTTCCTTCATATATCCTAAACCTGTAGGTATACCCTGATGCACTCTCGCACAGCTTATACATCTTCACGCCATACCTTGCCCTCTTACCCGGCAGGTACTCGCGGAATTGAACCCTCCCTTTAAAATGTACCAGGGACTCATCAATAGAAATACACTTCTCGGGGGTGTATGCTTGGGAAAACCGGGCACTGGAACGATCTAATAGGGGTCTCCGTTTATACAAACGGTCAAAACTGGGGTAATCTCGGGGTGGGCACGGCTCATTATCAGTATAATGTAAGAAGCGAAGTATTGCCTCATTTATTTATTTTTTTAGGTTCCAGTTCAGTTCTGAAGTTGCTTTGAGGGGCCCATATATTAGAAACCCCTATCAAATACCCCATTTTAGAAACTAGACCCCTCAAAGTATTCACAACAGCATGTAGAAAGTTTATGAACCCTTTAGGTGTTTCACAAAAATTTAGAGCAAAGTAAAGGTGAAATTTACATTTTTTTTTTGTCAGAAAATCCTCTTTATACCATTTTTTTTATAACACAAAAGGATTTATCACAGAAACGCAACTTAATACGTATTGCCCAGATTATGCAGTTTAGAGAAATATCCCACATGTGGCCCTTGGGCGGTAATGGACTGAAGCACCGGCCTCCGAAGCAAAGGAGCACCTAGTGGATTTTGAGGCCTCTTTTTTATTAGGCACCATGTCCGGTTTGAAGAGGTCTTGTGGTGCCAAAACATTGGGAACCCCCCAAAAGTGACCCCAATTTGGAAACTAGACCCCTTGAGGAATCCATTGTAGTTTTCTTGGGGTGCATGCGGCTTTTTGATCAGTTTTTATTCTATTTTTAGGTGGCGTGGTGACTAAAAAACAGCAATTCTACTATTGTTTTTTTTTCGTTTTTTTTTACAGCGTTCACCGTGCGCTATAAATGACATATTCACTTTATTCTGCGGGGCGATACGATTACGGCGATACCAGATGTTTATAGTTTTTTTTTATGTCTTATGGCGTTTGCACAATAAAATACGTTTTGTAAACAATCATTCACTTTTTGTGTTACCTTATTCTAAGAGCCATAACGTTTTTATTTTTCAATCAATAAAGCCGTGCGAGGACTTATTTTTTGCGTAACGAACTGTAGTTTTGATCAGTACGATTTTTAGGTACATGCGACTTTTTGATCTCTTTTTATTCCATTTTTTGGGAGGTGAAGTGACCAAAGAATTGTGATTGTGGTTCGGTTTATTATTATTTTATTTTACGGCGTTCACCGTGCGGGATAAATAATGAAATAATTTTGTAGTTCAGGCCGTTACGGACGCGGCGATACCAATTATGTATAGTTTATTTGTTTGTTTATATATTTTTATTAATAATAAAGGACTGATAAGGGAAAAGGGGGGATTTTTACTTTTATTACTTTTAAATCTTTTATTTTCTAATTTTTACACATCTTTTTTTAACTTTTTTTTCACTTTATTACTTTGTCCCACTAGGGGACATGAGGGCAGGAGGCTCTGATCGCTATTCTAATACACTGCACTACATGCGTAGTGCAGTGTATTAGAACTGTCAGCTACTCACTGACAGCAAGCATAGTGGGTCCTGACGTTGTCAGGACCCACTAGGCTTCCGTCTATGGCATAGCCGGACGCCATTGTTTGGTGTCCGGTTGCCATAGTCACCATCGCCGGCCGCTATCGCGTAGCAGGCCGGCGATGGCAGCTTAACCCCTAAAAAGCCGCGATCTCTATAGAACGCGGCTTTTAAGGGGTTAATCAGCGGGGACACAGCGATCGGTCCCCGCTGTAGGAGCTGTGACAGCTGCTGAACAAGACAGCAGCGTCACAGCTCCTGTATGTGTCGGGAGGACGGCCGAAACGGCCGTTACTCCCGAGACGTACTATTACGGCATGGAGCGCGAACGATACAGCTGCCATGACGTAATAGTACGTCAAGGAGCGGGAAGGGGTTAAACAACAAATTTCAGATTTTGATCATGATGGGAAAAAACCTGTAATACATGTAATATTAATAATTATAATTTCTCATTAAAAATTAGCTCAGAGGACAACCTAGTGGGGGATCAAGACGAAGACGAGTGTACAGAGATAGTGGAGAGGAGAGATGTGGAAGATACCACAAGTCCAGAACAGGAACAACTGGATTGCAAGATTCCTGTGACATCACCTGGCCCAAGTTTTCAGAGCCCGAACACTCCAGAGAATACTTCTCGCTCCAGAGCTGCAAAAAAAAAAAGAGTGGAACCATCCACAGCAACCCAGGTAAACACAAGGGTTTTAGACTACTTGTCATGACATCAACCTGAGGATGAGGTGGACACATTTGTTCGGACCATGGCTCCTTTTTTGCGCCGTTTCCATTTTGAGCATCGCCTGAGATTTCAATCCGCTGTTATGATCATATTCGAAGCAGCAACCCCCCCGAATGACCACATTGAGCGCTTTACTGCATTGGAGCACTGGTGGCTATTTGGGCACACTACCCCTCAGGTACATGTGTCTCAGAGCTATACTTCACCACCTCCTCCTATTCCTCAGAATTGCCCATATTCGCAATGCCAGATAGCTCCGGAAAATGTTTATCATGGTGGTTACTACAATCCACACGATCCTTATGCCAATACACCTCCTTGGCAATCTGCTGCGCAAGCACCCTCAGAGCGAATGGATGCAAGTCCATAAACTGTTTCACCATCCTCTCCCGACTTGTATAATTTGTAAATTTTTTACTAATTTAAAAAAATGTAAATACATTTTTTATTTATGAACAGACTCTGCCTTTGACAATTTTTTTGGTCTATTTTATGTTTTTGGATAAAGTATTATGTTGAAATCCAATTATATTGTGTTTGTGATTTTACTTGTTTATTGGGAGGCTCCTCTTTACTTTCACATGTGTTGAATTTTTACAATATTTAGTTTTTTAATCACACTAAACAACAACTACTGTTTGAATTTTTTTTATTAGCATATACAGTATATACATATTTCCTTTTTTACAGGATTAATATGAGGTATTAGTTGATATTCAGGTCAATAAATAAATATTTGTAAAGGGACAAGAATTTCAAAAATGTATATTTTAAATGTTGCAATTTATATTTTGACCTAAATATGAAAGCCCACAACCCATGTCAAGGGTCCTCATTGTCTTGCGACTCCCTACACTAACCAATCAAAACGAAAACTAACAATGTACCTAAACTAAAACAATACATAAGGAATAACAATAGTAAACTTCACACATGGCATCACTAGTGGATAGCATCCTGCTGCCAGGGCACTGCACCCTCGGGGCTCATGAAATAATTTGCAAAGATTTCCCAGATTCTGAGGCCAGATGTTCCAGGTCTTCCTTGCGTTGTCCAAAGTCAATGATCCAGTGGAAATAAGATGTTCCACGTCACCATCGCCTGTTGAGTCATACATCCATGTGTAGTTGTGCAGGATGACACACGCTTTGATGACGTAATTGACATTATCTGCATCCATTTGTATTGTCGACATGAGCACTCTCCATTTATTTGACATAATACCAAAGGTGCACTCCACATACCGACGAGCCCTGGTAAGCCTGTAATTGAATACACCAAAGCACGCCTAGGAAAGGGACGCATAAGATGGGTGGATAGTCCAAAGGCCTCACCTGCCACTATCACAAATGGTGCGGGAGGTCCAGAATATCCGGGCAGTAGGCAGGGTTCAGGGAGGCCTAGCTGGTTGCATAGAAGCCACTGACCCATTCTGGAAGCCCTGAAGATGCCAGCATTCTCAGTGCTACCATAGGAACATGGTAATATCTACAATTACAAACCGGTATTGACTGTCAGCCAAGGACAACAGTACTACCGAGAAATACTTTTTGGAATTGTAGAAACGGGACCCTGAGTGTGGCGCTTCTTCACCCAGATATGTTTTTCGTCTAGCGCCCCAATGCAGTTGGGGAATTGTGTGTTGGTCATGAACCCATCAGCTATACTCATCCACTGTTCTGTCGTGGGTTGAGGCATCACGGAATCTTTTAGTTTACACCAGATTAGATCAGAGATGGGCCTGAAAATTCCAGAAATGGTCGACGTCCCCGCTAGGAATTCCAAATGAAGAAGCGCAAACGAATTTTCAGTGGCAAGGAATTAATAATTAAAATTAATTCCACAAAAAACTAATTGATAATTGCTAATTTGAAGGCATTTTATCATAGTTCTACACTAGGACAGGGAAGATTATTTATAAACACAGACAGTATGCATTCTTACCTCAGGGTGATGATTAGACGTTCCTCATGTGAAATGCTACGTCGCTTGTTCGTATTCTTGAAAGTTAGTCCCGAACGCAGCTCCTCCAGCAGCCGATCAAATGTTGCTACTGACATCCGACAGAAGAAATAAAATTTTGTCGAATGCAGCCGCAGGTCCTCATAAAGGGTGTGGAAGTAATTACATTGGGAGACAACAGGATGAACCCAAAGCCTCTTCCTCCTCCTAGGTTCTTCCTCCACCATCTTGTGTTGCTCTCCATATGTGCGAGAGATCAGCCAAATCATAAGAACATGGTCCATAGCTTTGGATGTCATGTTCACACAAAAAAAGTAGTCTAAAATCAAAGCACACTCAGTACAGGAATCTGACAAAGCTCTCTCTATGCTGTACAGCAATAGAAAATGGTGATTCCTGACCATGTGACCTTCCTGCGGTTGTTCCCATAGGGTTGGGACCAAACGAAACGGCTGCGAAAAAGAAGTGCATGTCATTTCTTCAACAGTTTTTGGAGCAGTTCTTCATTGACTAGAAAAACAGATCCAAAAACAGCCGTTAAAAACGCAGTGAAAAACGTGACTTTGATTAAAAAACTTCTGAAAATCAGGAGCTGTTTTCCCTTGAAAACAGCTCCGTATTTTGAGAAGTTGTTTTGTTTTGTGTGTGCACATACCCTAAGACTAGAGAGAGCAGCAGCCTGAGTCATTTATATTACCAGAAATGGTGGAGGTACTGTATCAATCCAAATGTAAGAACTGGAGTCACTAATCATAGCCCCTAATTTAGCAGAGCTCAAAGGGCAGCAACGTACTATACATAGTAGTTAGGTGCTCATATAATAGATAGATGCCTCCATGTAGTAGATAGTTGCACCCATATTGTAGTTAGGCCCTCCTATAGTAGTTAGACCCCTATATAGTAGATAGGAGCCCCCATATAGTAGTTAGGCCCCCTCCTTCATTAAAAGTGCCCACTTTGTGCCAATAAAAATAATTTAAAAAACTCACCTAACCTCATACCCCGGATGAGCTGCTGCATCTTCTGCCTACTGCCTGGCGCAGTTGGCACAATGCAGTCATACTATAAAGCCACCTGTGCCAGCAGGGGCGTAGCTAGGGGGGGCAGGCGGGGCATGTGCCCCGGGCGCAACTTAGAGGGGGCGCCAGCGCCACCTCCTCCTGCACTATAATTGTACCTGTGTCGCAAGGACACAGGTACAATTAGAAGCAATGAATGACCGGGCACGTTCCGTGCCTGGCCATTCAGCGCCTTTCCACAAGTGAAGCGACTGGCACCTTTTGTACCAGTGAAGCTTCCGTCGATGAAGGGCGCTGATTGACAGGGAAAGTCATCCTGCCCAGCCAATCGGCGCCTTTCATAGACGCTGCATTCAACCCCCAGGAGACCTGCGCAGAAGAAAGCAGGTCTCCATGGCTGCCGGACGGCGTGGGAGCGGGATTAAGGTGTGTTTGAATATTTTTTATTTTTTATTTTTTAAATTGTAATAAAAGTGTGTGGCTGTATCTACAGGGAGGACTTTATCTACACGGGGGGGGGGGGGGGTTCATCTACACGGGGGGGGGGCTTTATCTACAAGGGGGACTTTATCTACAGAGGGGGGACTTTCTCTTCGCGGGGGGGGGGGCTTTATCTACGGGGGGGCTTTATCTACACGGGGGGGGGGCTTTATCTACGGAGGGGGGACTTTGTCTACACGGGGGGGGGCTTTATCTACGGAGGGGGGATTTTGTCTACACGGGGGGGACTTTATCTAAGGGGGGACTTTATCTACGGGGGGTGTCTATCTACAGGGGGGGCTATATACTGGGATGGGCTATCTATTGAGCACCATATACAGGGTGGGCTATAGCTACAGGGGGGGCTATATAGTATATAGCCCCCCTGTAGATATAGCCCACCCCTGTATATAGCCCCATGTAGATATAGCCCACCCCTGTATATATATAGTTACATAGTTACATAGTTAGTACGGCTGAAAAAAGACACATGTCCATCAAGTTCAACCAAGGGAAGGGAAAAGGGAAGGAAAAATTTCTACACATAGGAGCTAATATTTTTTTGTTCTAGGAAATTATCTAACCCTTTTTTAAAGCCATCTACTGTCCCTGTTGTGACCAGCTCCTGCGGTAGGCTATTCCATAGATTCACAGTTCTCACTGTAAAGAAGCCTTGTCGCCTCTGCAGCTTGAACCTTTTTTTCTCCAGACGGAGGGAGTGCCCCCTTGTTTTTTGAGGGGGTTTTACAAGGAACAGGATTTCACCATATTTTTTGTATGTGCCATTAATATATTTATATAAGTTAATCATGTCCCCCCCTTAGTCGTCTTTTTTCAAGGCTAAATAGGTTTAATTCTTTCAATCTTTCCTCATAACTTAAATTCTCCATGCCCCTAATTAGCTTCGTTGCTCTTCTTTGTATTTTTTCCAACTCCAGGGCATCCTTTCTATGAACTGGAGCCCAGAACTGAACTGCATATTCTAGATGAGGCCTCACTAATGCTTTGTAAAGTGGCAATATTACATCCCTGTCCCGTGAGTCCATGCCTCTTTTAATACACGACAATATCCTGCTGGCCTTTGAAGCAGCTGATTGACACTGCATGCTGTTATTGAGTTTATGATTTACAAGTACACCCAGATCCTTCTCAACAAGTGAATCCGCCAGTGTAGCTCCCCCTAGGACATATGATGCATGCAGGTTGTTGGTACCCAGATGCATAACTTTACATTTATCTACATTAAACTTCATCTGCCAAGTGGACGCCCAAACACTTAGTTTGTTTAAATCTGCCTGCAATTCATGAACATCTTCCATAGACTGAACTATATTACATAGCTTGGTGTCATCTGCAAAAATAGAAATAGTGCTATTAATCCCATCCTCTATATCATTAATAAATAAGTTGAATAATAGTGGTCCCAGCACTGAACCCTGGGGTACACCACTTATAACCGGTGACCATTCAGAGAAGGAATCATTGACCACAACTCTCTGGATACGGTCCTTGAGCCAATTCTCAATCCAATTACAAACTATATTTTCTAAACCTATAGTCCTTAATTTACCCATTAGGCGTCTATGGGGGACAGTGTCAAATGCCTTTGCAAAGTCCAAAAACACTAAATCCACAGCGGCCCCTCTGTCTAGACTTCTGCTCACCTCTTCATAAAAACAGATTAGGTTAGTTTGACAACTTCTGTCCTTAGTAAAACAGTGCTGGCTGTCACTTATAATGCTATTTATTGTCACATAATCCTGTATATAGTCCCTCAATAGCCCCTCAAACATTTTCCCCACGATGGATGTTAAGCTTACTGGTCTATAATTACCTGGGGAAGACCTAGAGCCCTTTTTGAAAATAGGCACCACATTTGCGCTGCGCCAGTCCCTTGGCACTATACCAGTCACTAGAGATTCTCTGAATATTATGAAAAGGGGGACAGAAATAACTGAACTAAGCTCTTTAAGAATTCTAGGGTGTAACCCATCTGGTCCCGGGGCCTTGTGCACATTTATTTTATTTAATTTAGCTTGGACCATCTCTACATTCATCCAATTCAGTATATCAACTGATATATTAACAGCACTGGCACTGGCTACATCAGCTGCTCTTTCTTCAGTTGTATATACAGAGCTAAAGAACCCATTTAGTAACTCTGCCTTCTCTTGATCCCCTGTGATCAACTCCCCATTACCATTATCTAGGGGTCCTACATGTTCAGACCTTGGCTTTTTAGCATTTATATACTTGAAGAATTTTTTGGGATTTGTTTTACTATCCTTGGCCACCTGCCTTTCATTTTGTATTTTTGCTAATTTTATTACATTTTTACAGATTTTATTAAGCTCTTTATATTTTACAAAGGCTACAGCTGTACCCTCAGATTTGTATTTTTTAAATGCCCTTTTTTTGTCATGTATTGCCCCTTTCACAGAAGGTGTAAGCCATGTGGGGTTTAATTTGAGTCGTTTATACTTGTTACCTATAGGAATAAATTTTGCACTATAATAACTCAAAGTAGATTTGAAAATCTCCCATTTATCATTTGTTCCATTATTTGACATTAGTTCTTTCCAGTCCATATCCTGAATTGCAGCCCTCATCCTGGGGAAATTGGCTTTCTTAAAATTAAATGTTTTTGCCCTCCCAGCCTGCGTTTGTTTTTTACAGTATAGGTAAAATGTAACTATATTATGATCACTGTTACCGAGGTTTTCACGAACATTGACATTCCCAACAAGATCTGCATTATTAGAAATGACCAGATCCAACAGAGCTTCACCTCTAGTCGGGTCTTCCACAAACTGGCCCATAAAATTTTCCTGCAACAGGTTGAGGAAATGTCTCCCCTTTGCAGTTGAAGCCGAACCATGACACCAATTAATATCCCGGAAATTAAAATCTCCCATTATCACTACAGTACCCGCCTGTGCAGCCCGCTCCATCTGTTTATATAGCTGAACATCCATCTCCTCAGTTATATTGGGGGGTCTATAGATTACACCAAAAGTAATTTTTTCAGTGTTTACCTCCCTTTCTAGTTCCACCCACAAGGTTTCAACCTCCTCACAGTCTTCACCCACTATTGTCTCTTTCACACTCGCCTTCATATCACTTCTCACATACAGACATACACCACCACCTTTCCTATTTGTCCTGTCTTTCCGAAAAAGTGTAAAACCCTGTAGATTTACAGCCCAGTCATGTGAAGAGTCCAGCCATGTTTCAGCAACACCAACTATATCTATATTTTCTTCCAGTATCAAGGCCTCCAGCTCCCCCATTTTGCTTGCTAGACTTCTGGCATTTGTGAACATACACTTTAACTTGCCTGTCAGTTTTTCACTTTTATTATCAGAAATGTGATTTGACATTAATCGGGCCTTTTTATTTACACTGATGTTTTGTAACGAAAGGATCTCCTTATCTTGTTGTCTAGTCCTCTCCCCACATTCTGTTTCTCCCCCCACCAATATAGTCTGACCCCTCTCTAACCTGGCTACCCCTTTTTTTTCTACATTAACCTCCCTCCTCAGCCCTAGTTTAAATACTCCGCCACCCCAGCTAGAATTCTCTCCCCCAGCACAGCGGACCCCCTTCCATTTAGGTGCAAATCATCTGCAGAATACAGTTTGTACCCCAATGAAAAGTCAGCCCAGTGCTCTAGGAACCCAAATCCTTCTCCTCTACACCAAGACTTCAGCCATGCATTTAACTCCCTGAGCTCCCGCTGTCTTTCCTGTGATGCGCATGGCACAGGCAGTATTCCTGAGAATACTACTTTGGAGGTCCTTCCCTTCAGCTTGTAGCCTAGTTCTTTAAAATTATTCTTAAGGCTGCTCCACCTACCATTTATTCTGTCGTTGGTACCGACATGGACCACGACAGCTGGATCATCACCAGCCCCTCCCAGCAATTTGTCCACCCGTTCCACCACATGCCGAACCCTGGCACCAGTAGATATAGCCCACCCCTGTAGATATAGCCCACCCCTGTAGATATAGTCCACCTGTAGATATAGCCCACCCCTGTAGATATAGCCCAACTCTGTAGATAGTCCCCCTGTAGATATAGCCCACCCCTGTAGATATAGTCCACCCCTGTAGATATATACAGGGGTGGGCTATCTGTTGAGCACTATATACAGGGGTGGACTATCTAGTGGAGAACTATATACAGGGGTGGACTATATGTACAGGGGGGCTATATACAGGAGTGGGCTATCTGTGAAACACTATATACAGGGGTGGACTATATGTGGAGCACTATATACAGGGGTGGACTATATGTGGAGCACTATATACAGAGGTGGGCTATATCTACAGGGGGGCTACATACAGGGTTGGGCTATCTGTGGAGCACTATATACAGGGGTAGGCTATATCTACAGGGGGGCTATATACAGGGATGGGCTATATGTACATGGGGGCTATATACAGGGGTGGGCTATCTGTGGAGCACTACATACAGGGGTGGGCTATATCTATAGGTGGCTATATGCAGGGTTTGGGCTATACGTGGATCACTATATACAGGGGTGGGCTATATCTACAGGGGGGCTACATACAGGGTTGGGCTATCTGTGGAGCACTATATACAGGGGTAGGCTATATCTACAGGGGGGCTATATACAGGGATGGGCTATATCTACATGGGGGTTATATACAGGGGTGGGCTATCTGTGGAGTGCTACATACAGGGGTGGGCTTAATCTACAGGGGGCTATATGCAGGGTTGGGCTATACGTGGATCACTATATACAGGGCTGGGCTATATCTACAGGGGGCTATATACAGGGGTGGGTATCTGTAGAGCACTATATACAGGGGTGGGCTATATCTACAGGGGGCTATATACAGGGTTGGGCTATATGTGGAGCGCTATATACAGGGCTGGGCTATATCTACAGGGGGTTATATACAGGGGTGGGCTATCTGTAGAGCACTATAGGGGGAGTTATTTGTGGGACACTATATACAGGGGTGGGCTCTATGGCAGGCACTATATACAGGGGGCTCTATAGCAGGCACTATCTACAGGGGACTCTATGGCAGGCACTATCTACAGGGGGCACAGTGTGTGTGTGTGGGACACGGTGTATGGTGCTATTATAATTAGAGGTGCAGTGTATGGCGCTATTATATTTAGGGGCGTAGTGTGTGGTATAATGATAACTTTATCTTTATTTATAGATGCAGAAATGTTGGAAAAGTGAGAAGCTGAAGACATGTGAGCGGCAAACTGAAGAAATGGGCTGTGACCAGGAGAAGTCATCATAGAGGTCTGGACCGGATGGAGAAAAATAATTAGAATCTGAGACGTCACCGGTGAGTCACTTAATCTAAATGTTCATTCTGCCTCTAATCAGTAATGTAGTCACTGTATGATCTGCAGCGAGATGGTGGTATGATTGATAGGATTTATTTTTGTGAAACAGCATCTCCCAGCATATCCTTATCATTGTTCGGGCCATGCTGGCAGCTGTAGTTTTACGCCGTACATACCTATACGGAAAGGGTTGCACTAAATTGAGCTGTATTTGTGCTGGTGCTGTATTTATGTATTGAGCTTGGTTCTGGGGCTGTATATATGTACTGAGCTTGGTTCTGGTGTTGTGTATAGAACCATATTGCTTGTAAAATGTACAAATGTTTTTATGCTCGCGTTACATAAAAAGAAATGTGGAAAAGAAATGACACGTCGATTGGTAGAGAAAACAAACACAGCGAGGGGGAAGGAGATGTCGGGAAAGAGGTTGGGGGGGGGGCGGGCGCGCCAAACTGAATCTTTGCCCCGGGTGCTGGAGAACCTAGCTATGCCTCTGTGCGCCAGGATGCCAGGCTGACGTCCTCAGGAACTTCTAGTAGGCCACGAGCCTCAAACAGCCTGTGGCTTAGCAGAGTAAGTGGCAGGGCAAAGAGTCAATGGCACTCTGCTCTGCCATTGTAAGCAGCGTTCGCATGGGGGCGCTGGGGCTGGCAGGCTTCCTTCCCCTCCGAGCCTGATTCCATATATAACATTTAAACAAGGCATGTACATCCTCTTAGATGGCTCCCATCATGCCTAGCGCTGCTAATGTCAGATTCCCACAAACCCACGCAAAATGGAACAAACCTGCCTGATCTCACTAGTTAAATGATAGTTTTTTACCGCTCAGACGGTTGTAGATGTACAGTCTGAAGTGTCCATTAAGGGTTTGACCTTCCCCCAGCTAGCATGCAGAAAGAATAATCCAAATTTCCACTGGTGTGTATATCTCGCTGGTACTTGTGGTTCCACACAGAAGTGAAACTGCAGAAATGCAACTGCTTGCTGTGTATATCCTCGTACGTGATGTTCTAAATGTCCAACAAGGGAGAAAAAGGAGATAGTGCACTACCTTGTGGAAACTGCAAATTCCACGACTTTATTCCATACTTACACAAATGGATATAGATAAAAGCATAAGATAAGCTCTTGTAACCCGCCAAATAATGCAAGGGTTGCATTATTTGGCGTGTTACAAGAGCTTATTTTATGCTTTTATCTATATCCATTTTTGTAAGTATGGAATAAAGTCGTGGAATTTGCAGTTTCCAAAAGGTAGTGCACTATCTCTTTTTTCTCCCTTGTTGGAGATTTAGAACATCAAGTACGAGGATATACACAGCAAGCAGTTGCATTTCTGCCGTTTCATTTCTGTGTAGAACCACAAGTACCAGCGAGATACACACACCAGTGGAAATTCTTTCTGCATGCTAGCTGGGGGAAGGTCAAACCCTTGATGGACACTTCAGACTGTACATCTACAACCGTCTGAGCGGTAAAAAACTATCATTTTGTCTCTGTTTTGTGTGGTGTTGAGGATTTCACCTCTTTTTTACCTGCTCCGGTTGTTCATCTCCTTGTTTAGATATTTCAGTGAGTAGAGAGCTGAGTTGCATATTTGGTTGATCTCACTAGTTATTGCAAGATTTAAAGGAGCGCTAGTGAATTTGAATCATTATGTCATTAGTCACAGCTGCGATACCTCACCATAATTAGCAAAATTTTGCAGGCTGAATCTATGCTGCAGTGGGAATATGACGTCAGCGGCGCTGGCCATGATGGGAGTCATCAGAGAGGATTCACACACTGACTCCAGAGGTGAGAGATTCCTATTTGCATAAATGATGCGCTGCATAAAAATAATTTTTCTTTTTCTTTTTTACTTTTTAGAATATGGAGAAAAGTACTGGGGCACATACATATTACACCTACAGGAGCTTTTATGAAATCTCATTCTAAATCCATAGGCATTAACATGTAGTTGGTTCCCATTAGCAGCTAAAACAGCTTCCACTCTTCTGGGAAGGCTTTCTACAAGATTTTGGCGTGTGTCTGTGAAAATCTTTGCCCAGTCATCCGGAAGAACATTTGTGAGGTCAGATATTAATGTTGGATGAGAGGGCCTGGCTCACAATCTCCATTCTAGTTCATACCAAAGGTGTTGGATGGGGTTGAGGTCAGGGCTCTGTGCGAGCCAGTTACGTTCTTCCACACCAAACTTCCCCAACCATGCCTTTATGGACCTTGCTTTGTGCGCTGGGCACAGTCATGCTGGAACAGAAAAGGGCCTTTTCTAACCCTTTCAGGACCAGACTAATTTTCATTTTTATGCTTTTATTTTTTCCTCCCCGCCTTCAAAGAGTCATAAGTTTTTTATTTTTCTAGTTGACACAACCATACGAGGACTTAATTTTTATGGAACAAATTGTACTTTCTGATGGTACTATTTAGGGCATGCTCGCACGCAGTGTTTTCGGCCGTTTTTCGGGCCGTAAACGAAAAACGAAATGAAAAACGGCTGAAAAATCTGAAGCAGAAAGCCTCCAAACATCTGCCCATTGATTTCAATGGGAAAAATGCAGTTCTGTTCCGACAGGGCGTTTTTTACGCGGCCGTTTGGAAAAACGGCCGCGTAAAAAAACGGCTGCGAAAAAGAAATGCATGTCACTTCTTCAGCCGTTTTTGGAGCTGTTTTTCATAGACTCTATAAAAAAAACAGCTCCAAAAATAGGCCAAGAAAAACGCAGCGAAAATCACAGCGAAAATCGCGACTTTGATTAAAAAACGTCTGAAAATCAGGAGCTGTTTTCCCTTTAAAACAGCTCCATATTTTGAGATGTTTTTTATTTAGTGTGTGCACATACCCTTAATATTATGTGTGATGTACTGAGAAGCTGGAAAAAAATTCAGAAAGGGGTGGAATTGGGATAAAACAGTTCTGCATGTTTTAGTTTTTACAGTGGTCACTGTACGGTGAAAATGACATGTTACCTTTATTCTGCGGGTCAGTACGATCATGGTGATACCAAATTTATATACTTCTTGTTATGTTTTAATACCTTTAAAAAAATGTAAACGTTTGAAAGAAACAAAAATGTTTTGCATCGCCATATTGTGACCTCCGTAACTTTTTTATATTTCCGTATATAGAGCAGTTTAAGGCATCTTTTTGTACGGGGAAAAATGTAGTTGATATAAATATTATTTTGGGGAATGTCTGGCATTTCGATCACTTTTTATAAAATTGTTTTGTGGGGTTCAAGTGGCAAAAAAACAGCGATTCGGCCATTTTTACCTTTTTTCCCTGCTACGGCATTCACCATATTGGATAAATATTTTTATATTTTTATAGTTTGGGTATTTTCGGACGCTGGAATACCTAATGTGCTTATGTTTATTTTTGTTTATTTATTTTTTAAATGTGATCTAAGGAAAGGGGGTGATTTGAATTTTTATATTTATTTTTAATATTTTTTAGAACTTTTTTTTACATGTTTTTAAGACTATTTTTTTGTCCCTCTAGGGGGGTTGATTAGATCGATTATGCCATAGACTGCAATATCACAATATATAGACCAAAAAGAGGAAAAGATGCAATATGCAACTAGGGAATATAAAAATGTTTAAAACTTTATTGGCAAATATGAACCTCTTTACGTGCTGCGCCGCAACTGTATGTCTTGCAGAGGGCTTGCTTCCTGCATCAGGACGTACAGTTGCGGAGCGGTTCCCGGCATACCCTGTCTTAACGGACACTGTCCGGGATCCGGGAGGTGAGCTGTCCCCGACAGCTGACATTCCAGTCTTGCCGGTCAGCGGACCATCGCCGCTGATTTTGGCAATTAACCCCATAAATGCGGCGACCGATTGCGATCGCCACATTTAAGGGGTTTGAAGCACATCGGCAGCCCCCACTAAGTGATTGTGGGGGCTGCCGATGCTTGTCATGGCAATCGGAGGCCAAACAATGGCCTCTGGGCTGCCATGTACGGAAGCCTCGGAGGAGCAGCCTCTGGCCGGTCCTCCTAGGCTTCCTGTCAGTGTGACGTCACAATGACACGTAGGTAGTGTAATGTACTCTAGCAGTGATCAAAGCTGCAAGTCTAAATATCCCCTAGTGGGAAATGTAAAAAAAGTAAAAAAAAGTAATAAAAATGTTTTAAAAAAAGTGCAAAAATAAAAGTTATAAGTTATATAAACAAAAAATGCTTTTTTTTCCATGTAATAAGACTTTCATTATAGGAAAAAAATGAACACGTTAAAAAAGTAAACATATTTGGCATCACCGCGTTCGTAACGACCCCAACTATAAAACTATAATGTTATTTTTCCCGCACGATGAACACCCCCAAAAAAATCAATAAAAAACTACACCAGAATCGCTATTTTTTGGTCAACACCCCTCGCAAAATAGAGAATAAAAAGTGATCAAAAAGTCGCATGTACCCGAAAATAGTACTAATAAAAACTACAACCCGTGCCACAAAAAACAAGCCCTTACACAGCTTTTTTGACAAAAAAAATAAAAAAGTTATGGCTTTCAGAATATGGTGACACAGAAAATAAATTATTTTATAAAAAAGTGATTTTATTGCGCAAACGCTGCAAAACATAAAAAAAAACTATATACATATGGTTTCGCCGTAATCGTACAGACCCGCAAGATAAAGTAAAATTGTCATTTATAGCACAAAGTGAACGCCGCAAAAAATAAACTAAAAGACATTGTCAGAATTGCTTGTTTTTGGTCACCCGGCTTGCAAAAATTTTCAATAAAAAGTGATCAAAAAAATTGCATGTACCCCAAAATGGTACCAATGAAAACTGCAGATTGTCCCGCAATAAATAAGCCCTCACACAGCTCCGGTGCTGAAAAAATAAAAGAGTTCTGGCTCTCAGAATATGGCAATGCAAAATGTGCAGGGTGTTCCAAAAGCGGATAAGATCGGGCACCATTTATCAGTGCAGGCACCGGCCACATATCTATGAATTATTATTTATTTACCACATTATTATACCCTCTTATTATGCACTGATGTTCTCCGCACAGATTACATATGCCCCCACATTATAAACTGAAATACCAGCAAAACCCCAAACAGAACTACTACCAAGCAAAATCTGCGCTCCAAAAGCAAAATGGCGTTCCCTCCCTTCTGAGCCCTGCAGCGTGCCCAAACAGTAGTTTATGCCCACATATATGGCATCGTCATACCCGGGAGAACCCGTTTAATGTTTTATGAGGTATTTATCTTCGGTGGCACAAACTGGGCACGACATATTATGCACTAAAATAGCATATCAGTGGAAAATTGCAATATTCACTTTGAACCATACGCTGTGCATTAACCCCTTTGCGCACTATGACTTAATTGCACGTCATGGTGCGGGGGTTGATGTATGGAGCGGGCTCACATGCTGAGCCCGCTCCATACGCTGTGGGTGTCAGCTGTATATTACAGCTGACACTCTGGACTAACGGACAGGAACAGCGATTGTGTGGTTACAGAAGCCTTTAAAAATTACAATATACTGCAATACATTAGTATTGCAGTATATTGAACCAGCGATCCAATGATCGCTGGTTCAAGTCCCCTAAGGGGACTAATAAAATGTGTAGAAGAATTAAAGTCATTAGTAGTGAGAAAGAAAAAAGTTTAAAGTTAAAAAATACTCCCCTTTTCCCATTTTTCTTCTAAAGTAATGTAAAAAAATAAACAAAATTGGTATCGCTACGTCCATAAAAGGCCGAACTATTACAATATACTATTATTTAACTTGCACGGTGAACACCGTAAACACCGTAAACAACTTAATTAATTTAAACCGCCAAAATCTCTGTTTTTTTTTGTCACCTTAGCTCTCCAAAAAAAATGTAATACAACTTTTTGATCACTTTTTATGTACCAAGAAATGGTGCCAATAAAAGCTACAGCTCGTCCCGCAAAAAATAAGACCTACCACCACTTAATCAACCGAAAAATAAAAAAGTTACGGCTCTCAGAATGTGGTGAAACAAAACAATTTTTATTTTAACAAATAGATTTATCTTTGTAAAAGTAGTATAATATAAAAAAAACCTATATAAATTTGGTATAATTGTATTGAGCCGCAGAATAAAGTAAAGTTTTTGTTTCTACCAGACGGCGAAAGCTGTAAAAACGAAAACCCCAAAAAATATCAGCCCGAAATTTTTTTTTTTTTCAGTTTCCCAGTACATTTTTTGCCACTTTAAATGGTGTCAATAGAAACTACAATTCCTCCCGCAAGAAATAAGCCCTCACAACACTCTACTGACGGAAAAAGAAAAAAGTTTTGGCTCTTGGAAGGCGGTGAGTGAAAAACGAAAATAAGGAAGCAAAAAATGAATCAGTCCTGAAAGGGTTAATTCATTTCTACATGTGGGGTATTTCCGTACTCGAGAGAAATTGCTTTACAAAAATTGGTTGTTTTTTTCTCCTTTATCCTTTGTGAAAATGAGAAAATTCAACATTTTAGTGGAAAAAAATGGTGATATTCTTTTTCGTGGTCTAATTCTAAAAAATTCTGCAAAAGACCCGTGGGGTCTAAATGTTCACTATACCCCTAGAAAAATTCCTTGAGGGGTGTTTCCTAAATGGGGTAACTTGGGGAGTTCTAAGCCTTGTAACGTCCTAGAAAAATAAAAGGATGTTCAAAAAATTATGCAAACATAAAGTAGACATATGGGAAATGTTAACTAGTAACTATTTTGTGGGGTATTACTATCTGTTTTACAAGCAGGTCCATTTAAATTTAGAAAAATGCTAATTTTTGCAATTTTTTTCTAAATTTTGGTGTTTTTCAGAAATAAATACCGAAATAATCGAAAAAAAATATTTCACTAACATAAAGTACAACATGTCATGAGAAAACATTCTCAGAATTGCTTGGATAGGTAAAAGCATTCCGATGTTATTACCACATAAAGTTACACATGTCCGATTTGAAAAAATCGGTTGTGTCCTGAAGGCCAAAACAGGCTGGGTCCTGAAGGGGTTAAATACATAAAAGATGGTCCACAGACACACTAAAAAAGCGGACAGCCTAATCTGAAGAATTAGTATTGAAAATAGGTACAGACAGAGGTGTAGCTAGGAATTTAGCACTGGGGCCCCCTACCCAGTGGGCCCCCAATGCATGTTTACAACTTCAGAGGTGCATCCGGCAGGGTCAGGCTTCCGTAAACAGCGTAGTTTTGTGTGCAACTCTATTTCTGTAAACTTCTATAGAAGTGAATGTGTTTTACGGAAACAGCGTAGCATATTGAGCTACGCTGTTTCCATAACATCTATGCTTTTTACATAACTTCCATTCACGGTATAGTGCTTCCCCATACAGTATGATGCCCCCACAGTGGCCCACACACAGTATTATGCGCCTATAGAGCCTCTCCACACGCAGTATAATGCCCCTATAGTCAGGGCCGACATCAGCACCGTGTCGGGGCCCACTGCCCTTGGGGCGCCCACTTTGCCCCCGAGTGCTTTACACTGCCGTCATGGCTCCTTCAGGAGCGGAATCCCCAGCCAGAGCATTGACAGTGATGTCAAGGGATCCTACTGGACCGCAATGCTCGGCCACAGCATTGCCGATGCTCTCACCGGGGATTCCACTCCTTGAGGGAGCCCCTGATATCCCTGTCCATATATGGACAGGGTTGTCAAGGGCTCCCCCTGGACTGGAATCCCCGTCCAGAGTGCCGGCAACGCTGTCGATGCTCTGGCCGGGAATTCCGGTCCAGTAGGAGCAACTGACGTCAGGGGCTTCTCTAGGAGTGGAATCCCCAGCCACAGCGTTGCCGAGAGCTGTTGTGGGAGATTCTGCACATAGAGGGAGCCCCTGACTTCCCTTTCCATAAATGGACAGTGTCGTCAGGGGCTCCTCCGGGACCGGAATCCCTGGCCAAAGTGTTGCCAACACTATGGCTGGGGATTTGGCTCCTAGAGGGAGCACCAAAGGCGGTATCTAAAGGAAGGGATGCATGGCGCTATCTACAAGGGTGTGTTGTGTGGGGCTGTCTACAAGGGGGTGTTGTATGGCGCTATCTACAAGGAAGTGTTGTGTGGCGCTATCTACAAGGGGGTGTTGTGTGTCACTATCTACAAGGGGGTGTTGTGTGTCACTATCTACAAGGGGGTGTTGTGTGTCACTATCTACAAGGGGGTGTGTGTCACACTATCTACATGAGATGTGTGTCACTACCTACAGGGGGCTGTGTGGCACTATCTACAAGAGGGCTGTGTGGTACTCTCTACAAGGAGAAGCTGTGCGGCACTACCAACAAGGGTGCTGTGTGGCACTCCCTACAAGGGGGGACTGTGTGGCACTCTATAAGGGGAGGCTGTGTGGGACTCTCTACAAGGGGGGGGCTGTGTGGACTCTCTACAAGGGGGGGCTGTGTTGCACTCTCCACAAGGGGGTGTAATGTGGCCACTCTGCTTCTGAGCGGGCGCCATATATAAAAACCCTCTCCCGACGTGAAACGCCAGTGGAGCGACGGTAGAGGGCTAAACTGATCCCACAAAGTTTGAAGCATACAATTATCCAAAATGTCTTGGTATGCTGAATGCCCTAAGATTTCCCTTCCCTGGAACTCTACGGGCCTAGACCAACCCCTGAAAAATAATCCTATAGCATTATCCCAACTCCATTAAGCTTTAAAATGAGCACAATGCAGTCAGGCAGGTAACATTCTCCTTAGATTCATTAAAACCAGACTCGTCCATCAGACTACCAGATAGAGAAGGAAGATTCGTAACTCCACTGAACAGATTTCCACTGTTCCAGAGTCCAGTTGCGGCGTGCCTAACACAACTCTATCCGACGCTTGGCATTGTGCTTGGTGATATAAGGTTCGCATGCAGCGGCTTGGCCATGCCATGAAGCTCCTGAGGCACAGTTTTTTGCTGAAGTTAATGCCATCGGAGGTTTGGAACTCTGCAGTTATTGAGTCAGCAGAGCGTTGGTGACTTCTATACACTATGCGCCTCAGCACTCAGCAACCCCGCACTGAAACTTTATGTGGTCTAGCACTTTATGGCTGAAATGCTGTGGCTCCTAAACTTACACTGAGAGTATGTTCACAGGCACTGTTTTCAGACGTAATTAGGGAATTTTCCGCCTCGTATTACACCTGAAAAAATGGCTCCATTACGCCTACATACATCTGGCCATTGCTTTCAATGGGTTTTACGCTGTTCTGTTCCCAAGAGGTGTTATTTTATGCGTTGCTGTCAAAATACGGAGCGTAAAAAGACGCCTGCGAAAAAGAAGTGCATGTCACTTCTTGGGACGTTTTTAGAGCCGTTTTTCATTGACTCTATGGAAAACAGCTCCAAAAACGGCCGTTAAAAACACAGCGAAAATCGCGAGTGGCTACAAAAACGTCTGAAAATCAGGAGCTGTTTTCGCCTGAAAACAGCTCTGTATTTTCAGACATTTTTGGTCACTGCGTGCCAACATACCTTTACGCTTACAGTCTTTCAGGGAATGTGTCTCAATACTTTTGTCCATATAGAATATGTACATAGTTTCTTTTTTACATTCCAAATCAGTATATTTGTCTTTGGATAAAATAACTATTATCGTTTTCTACATTTTTCTATCATGTTCTGCATCTTCAAATAGAATTCTGTCCTGTACAATTGTGTATACATAAACAAATGTAATTAAGAGCTTAACATGTAAAGCTAAGTGTGGCCATGTGTCAATGTAATTCAGAGCTTGAATTAAAATCAAGTATAACTAGTGTATCCTTACAATAATGTTTAGTAAATGTATCTCTCCTTTAACAAATGTCATGGAAATGCATATAATTGTATATATATATATATATATATATATATATATATATATATATATATATATATATATATCACGCATGAAAAAGTTGCAGAAAGAAAATGTAGGTGTCTATTAGTCACATAAACACTATTACGGATGCCGCCAGCTAGTGAATTCTGGGTCAATAGGTGCTGTTCTTACACTGGTACACAATTTGATACCCAAAGTGGTTCAACATTAAATGGGTTAAGACAGTTAATAAAGCTACTTCTCTTAATAAGGCCTTATTACAGCAACACAAGCAAATTATATTAAGGAATTAATCTTCAAAATAAAATATGCAGTGCTTATGTGCACAATTATAAGATAAGTAAAGGGAGCACCATTGATATAAAACATCTATAGGCCTTAAAATGCTCACAAAACGTCCTAGCTGCTTACATTTTATGCTTGCATGCTCCATTATATGTCACATTGAGGGATTAGTAGGATCACCATCTTTGTTTTAGTCAGTCCCAGCAGCTTTCACTATAAATGTAATCGACAATGGCAGCTCGGGTTTAACTAGTCATAGCTAGTTTTATTTATCTTTTGCAGGATGAGCCAAAATCACAGTACAAAATCTGGATAAAATCCCAAACTACTTCATGAAGAGCATTATTTATCAAGGTAAAAATCAAATGTCTTCTGTCTGCAATATAATACAGTCAAACTAACAATATTGTGATCCTTTTATTTCTCCATGAGCTTCATTATATTCTCTTAAACACAATGGTTCATGACGACAGAGTGCTGGCTCACAGGAGAGCCTTGTGTGTTCAGAGATGTTCTTTTGTAATTTCACTGTGCAACCCAGACTGAGGCGGAATTCACACGACAGGGTTTCCTGGACGGGTGCCGGCCGTTCATAAATCGGCCGTCACCCGACTGCATTAGGAACAATAGACCCCTAATGGGGCTATTCACACGACCAATTTTTTGACGGGCTGGGAAAACCGGCCGTCAAAAAATGGGACATGCCCTATTTTCGGCCGGGTACCCGACCGCCCGGCCTCCATAGAAGTCTATGGGGCCGGGTAATACACGGCCATCACCGGAATGTGTCCCGAGTGATGGCCGGGTCTACCGTCGCTCGCACACTCTATCCTCCTCCTCGCAGCGCAGAGTGCATGTGAGGAGGAGGAGGGTCTTTTTTTGCTCCCTGTAGGAGTCGGAATCCCCAATCCCCGGCCGGCGATTGGGGATTCCGCTACAGGAGAAGTGCGTGACTACACTGTCCATATATGGACACCGCGAAGTCACTCACTTCTGCAGCGGAATCCCCGACCCTATGGCCGGGGATTCCGCTACAGGAGAAGTGCGTGACTACACTGTCCATATATGGACACAGCGATATCACTCACTTCTGCAGCTGAATCCCCGACTCTATGGCCGGGGATTCCGCTACAGGAGAAGTGAGTGACCTACACTGTTCATATATGGACACAGCGATGTCACTCACTTCTGCAGCGGAATCCCCGACGCTATGGCCGGGGATTCCGCTACAGGAGAAGTGAGTGACTACACTGTCCATATATGGACACAGCGATGTCACTCACTTCTGCAGCGGAATTCCCGACCTGTGGCAGGGAATTCCTCTCCAGGAGAAGTCAGTGACTACACTGTCCATATATGGACATTGAAGTCAGTGACTTCTCCTGGAATGTGGGGGGGGGAGATGGGTGCAACCTACAGGTGGCTGTGTGGCATTACCTACAGGGGACTTGGTGGCAACCCCTACAGGGGACTTGGTGGCATCACCTACAGGGGGCTGGGTGGCATTACCTACAGGGGGCAGGGTGGCATTACCTACAAGGGGCAGGGTGGCATTACCTGCAAGGGGCAGGGTGGCATTACCTACAAGGGGCAGGGTGGCATTACCAACAGGGAGCTGGGTGGCATTACCTACAAGGGGCAGGGTGGCATTACCTACAAGGGGCAGGGTGGCATTACCTGCAAGGGTCAGGGTGGCATTACCAACAGGGAGCTGGGTGGCATTACCTACAAGGGGCAGGGTGGCATTACCTACAAGGGTCAGGGTGGCATTACCAACAGGGAGCTGGGTGGCATTACCTACAAGGGGCAGGGTGGCATTACCTACAAGGGGCAGGGTGGCATTACCTACAAGGGGCAGGGTGGCATTACCAACAGGGAGCTGGGTGGCATTACCTACAAGGGGCAGGGTGGCATTACCTACAAGGGGCAGGGTGGCATTACCTGCAAGGGTCAGGGTGGCATTACCAACAGGGAGCTGGGTGGCATTACCTACAAGGGACAGGGTGGCATTACCTACAAGGGGCAGGGTGGCATTACCTACAAGGGGCAGGGTGGCATTACCAACAAGGGGCAGGGTGGCATTACCTACAAGGGGCAGGGTGGCATTACCTACAAGGGGCAGGGTGGCATTACCAACAGGGAGCTGGGTGGCATTACCTACAAGGGGCAGGGTGGCATTACCTACAAGGGGCAGGGTGGCATTACCTGCAAGGGTCAGGGTGGCATTACCAACAGGGAGCTGGGTGGCATTACCTACAAGGGACAGGGTGGCATTACCTACAAGGGGCAGGGTGGCATTACCTACAAGGGGCAGGGTGGCATTACCAACAGGGAGCTGGGTGGCATTACCTACAAGGGGAAGGGTGGCATTACCTACAAGGGGCATGGTGGCATTACCTACAAGGGGCAGGGTGGCATTACCTATAAGGGGCAGGGTGGCATTACCTACAGGGGGCAGGGTGGCATTACCTATAGGGGGCAGGGTGGCATTACCTGCAGGGGGCAGGGTGGCATTACCAACAGGGGTCTGGGTGGCATTACCTACAGGGGTCTGGGTGGCATTACCTACAGGGGTCTGGGTGGCATTACCAACAGGGGTCTGGGTGGCATTACCTACAGGGGTCTGGGTGGCATTACCTACAGGGGTCTGGGTGGCATTACCTACAGGGGGCTGGGTGGCATTACCTACAGGGGGCTGTGTGTCATTATCTACAGAGAGCTGTGTGGGGCAACAAATTTAAATGAAATTCATCCGATTTTAAAATGGACAGGGAAAAAAACGGATGCAAATCGGGTCCAAATCGGCCGGTAAAAACGGCAACAGGCCCGGAACAGAATCGGAACGGATGCAAACTGGATGCAAACAGGCCGGGAAAAACGGCCGATTTTCCCGGCCGACACTCGGACCCTGTCGTGTGAATGAGGCCTTAGGCTGTGATCGGAAGACACTGTCCCGGGTGCTGAAAGAGTTACTGCCGATCAGTTAACTCTTTCAGCACCCTGGACAGTGACTATCCACTGACCTCGCCTAGCAACGCTCCCGTAATTACGGGTGCACACACGTAGTCACCCGTAATTACGGGAGCCCCATAGACTTCTATGGGCCTGCCCGTGCCATTACTACGGCCTAAAATAGGACATGTTCTATATTTTTCAATGGCCCGGGCACCTTCCCGTAAGCATACGTGGAAGTACCCGTGGCCAATAGAAGTCTATGGGCCCGTAATTACGGGCGTTTTTACGTTCGTGTGCATGGGGCCTAAGCAAAAGTGAGGATGGAACTATTTCTCAGGCAAATTATATTCCTGACAGCCTTTCAAAGGTTATGTACACCTTTGAAATATATATATATTTTTTTAAATAAAAAAATATCTATCAATGTGTTTTGTGCAAATTTCTAAATAGTTTTTATTAAAAAATTATTTTTACTTTTTGAAATACAGCTGCTTTGTATTCTGTATACAGAGCAGTTGTATAGTTCGCTAAGACCTGAATCCGTTAGGTCACCGGGACTGAAGGGTTCAGTGTCAGCGGGTCCTGCGTGTCTCTGACATGTAGGATCCACCTGTTATCTATCACATCTAAGTTATGACCTTAAATGTGATGGATAACAGGTGGATCCTGCGTGTCAGAGACATGCAGAACCCACTGACACTGAACCCGTCAGTCCCGCTGACTATACAGTTACAGGTTTTAGCGCTAGATACAGCTGCTCTGTATACAGAATACAAAGCAACTGTATCTCAATAAGTAAAAATAATTTTTAATAAAACGTATTTAGGAATCTTGAGCCTTTACTTTCAATTTCCACTAAAACTAATGTGTTGTAAAAGTAAATACAGCACAAAGAGGAGATACCGCCTACATGTTCCAGATGTAAATATCCTTGGCCATAACAGTTGTCAGGTTACCCATACACTTAGGGTGGAATTTCTGAAACGATTACCTCAAGTTTTCTGGTGTTAAAAAGCTGCAAATTTTGGGGCACTACATGAAATTTGCAACTTTTTACTCCTCTTGCCACTTTTGGAAAATGGCGCAAAAGTGGGGTTAGGCGGAAGTTATTAAACTTTTCAATCCAACCATGGCCAAAGGCTCGAAGAACCATACCAAAGATTCACAGACCCCTTTATATCTGCTGAAGTTATTAATTATTACATTTGAAACACTCACAGGCATCAAAAGTGTCCTGGAGACCTGGAAGTGTAGGGTGCCAAGTTGTGATAAACATCTTCTGCTAGAGGTTGGATTCCAGCAGTCCCGATCTAATAAGGTTTCCTCGCAGTGCAGTCTTCTTAACCACCTGCCTTGGATGCTTGAGTGGTCCCATGGTTAAGCAATACTTGTTTTGCCTCCCATCATTTTCGTCTTCAGGTTGGATTCCTGACTTAAACCTCCCCTAAAGGAAGGATTAGAGCAGGAAACATCCTCTTGCCCTCGAGTGTATGATAGATCATCGCTTGTGAATGGTTCTGTCTCCCCAACTTTTGCAGACTCATTTGCAGAGGAGGTTTAACTTCTGCTTCTCAACCTTAGGGCACATTCAGACGTAGCAGAATTGCTGTTGAATTCAGCTGCGGACAGTCCGCAATGGAATTCTGCAGCAGCCGTTTTTTTAATTTGCTTCTGTACATTTTTAGGAAAGTTAGTTCAGACGTTGCAGAAAATAACGGAAATTAGGCTTCGGTGCAGAATTTCCCCTCCACAGCATGCTCATTACATTGCGGAGAAGAAGCGGAATTTCACTGCAGATTTCAGCCTTTGAAATGCAAAAACTGAAATCTGTGGCAAGTCCGCTGTGATATCTGCAACGTCTGAATTACCTGTTAAATATGCAAATATTGGTGCAGATTTGTTGCGTAATTGCCCAAAATCTGCACCAACATTTGCAGCGGAAAAATTCTGCCACGTCTGAACATGGCCTTATTCTGCAGCATTTACTACAGCTGTTATTTGCAAATTACTATGAAGTTTTGGGCCAGATTCCCACGTAGCGTAAACACTACAGAATTTCCGCAACGGAATTCTGTGCGGAAATTCTGCAGCATTTACAGTAGCCCAGTCCGGCCTCCTGGGATAACGTTGCATCACAGGCTGTAGCGGCAATCACATAGGATGAAACGTCATTCCAGGAGGCCGGCCTGGATGATGTTAGAGGGCTGCCTCCTGGGATGACGTTATGTCCCATGTGACCGCCGCTGCAGCCAGTCACAGGTGCTGCAGCATCATCCAGGGAGGCTGGACCGGACTCCACAGGAGGGACGTGTCGCCATAACAATGGCCTAGGTAAGTATGAGCGTTTTTTACCGCTGCTTTTTTCGGAATGAATGAACTGCGGGTTCCAGGTCGGACACGCTGTGTGATTTTTACGCACCATATCTGTCCCGCGGGAACTGATAATTGCTCATACTGCCATCCCTTGCCTCCATCTCCACTATCCCACACTGCCCATGCACACAAACATTTTTCTACCAGTATCTTTCAATGTGCCTGTCTTACTTTAATCATAGCTTTAACCAACCTGTGATGCCAATTGTATTCCCTGTTCCTTTTCATAGATCTTGACTTTTGGCATTTATTACTACTTATTGTGATGGGAAGAAATCACTATTGATGTCTGTTATTTGCTGCATAGGTGTTTTTTTTAATATATCAGCCCCTGCATACACTTTCTGTCTGGAAAATTCAATAAGCATCGAATTTACAAAAAAAAATTAATTGTGCTCATTTTCCTGTGTATGCCTCAGTTATTCTTATAGTATAATGTAATTACCTGTTTCATTGTCTGCATTGCTTTCAACCTCACTTTACTGCCTTATCTGTAAACTGTAAACTGACAGTACTGTAAAAGAGCTATAAATCATACATTCCATATTTGTGACATCACATTCACTTATGACCCACTGTCTCCTAGCAACATAAGGGTTAAATCCCTTACTGCGGCAGCATATCCTTTAGTGCTAATACATGTCAGCAAGTATACGGTATGTATGGACATTTGTAGCTCTAAATGAACCCTTTAATACAGTAGCTTTGTTCCAAAATATATATCGCTGTGATATTAATAGCAAACAATAGTTGTCGGAAATGACGTGAGCTATGCTAATAATCCATAATTGAATTATTGGCTGCAAGTAGGTTTTATCAAGCGTGGAAATGAGAGTGACACTTGCGGCAGCCACGGCATGTAGAAGCACTAATGAAGTGTTGGCAAATGAACTTTGCTTCACTTTTCCCATGTACTGGAGATAAATGGGTAGTACAAGAGGGAGATGGAGATTATCAGTAACGGGAAATGGTAAAAGCAGAGAGAGGGAGAATGGAAGAGCACTTACTGTCAAAGAAGAAGAACACATTGGCAAAAGAGAAGGAGAAACATATAATACAACATTACTTCTGGTGATTATCTAAAGTAATGAGATTCATCAAAAGCTTTACACATGTCTTTTAAATAGATAATCCATAAAACAAGTTACTGAACGGGTTTGCCAAGACCGGGCCTGTGCTGTATGCAAATAATGGGGGAAGTTTAGCAAACAAAATGCACCAGCATTCCGTCACATATTGACCCACATTTACTACTGGTGCATCTTACGCCAGTCTTAGCAAAGGAGTTAGTTCAAGTGATTTGCGCCAAATTTATTAACCCCTTGGAGACACGGACAATTTGAGTTTTTTTCATTTTCATTTTTTTCTCCCCGCTTTCCAAAAGTCATAACCCCTTTATTTTTTGTCAACATAGCCATATGAGGTCTTGTTTTTTGCGAGACAAGTTTTAGTTTTTTGTGGCACCATTTATTGTACCTCATAATGTACTGGGAAGCTGAAAAAAAATATTTATGGGGTGAAATGGGAAAAAAAACTGTGATTACTCCATATTTTGGGGGGTTTTGTTTTTACGGCATACATCAGGCGGTAAAAACGACATATTCACCTTATTCTACAGGTTGATACGATTAGAGCGATTCCAAATTTATATGTTTTGTTTTATGTTTAACCACTTTTAGAAAAAAGAAACTATTTGCTAAAAAAAAAAAAATGTTTTGTGTCACCATATTCTGAGAGCCATAATTTTTTTATTTTTCCATCAGTTTAGCGATGTGAGGGCTTAATTTTTGCGGGGCAAGCTACAGTTTGCACTGCCACCATTTTGGGGTATATGCAACTTTTTTTATCCGTTTTTTTTATTTTCTTGGAGAGCTAAGTTGACAAAAAACAATGTTTTATATATATATTTTTTTTAATGACATTCACCGAGCGGGTTAAACAATACTATATTGTGATAGTGGGACTTTTACGGACACGGTGATACCAGTTATGTTAACTTTTATATTTTTTAACATTGATTTAGGGGAAAAATGGGAAAAGGTTTTTTTTTTTTTAATACGTTTTTTTAACATAAAAAAAACATTTTTACATAAACTTTTTTTTAAAGTCCCCAAAAGAGAACTTGAAACAGCCATCATTGGATCGCTTGCATAATATACTGCAATACTAATGTATTGCAGTATGTCGTGATTCTGACAGTCTCCCTTGAAGCCCTGCCGCTCCTTTATACACCTACCGTGGCAATTTTCAAAGTGTATAGAGAATTTGGAATTGTAAAGAGCAAATTATTTTGCACAAAATATTAGTTCACCAGTAATGAGATGGAAGAAGGAAAAGAAAATGATCCACAAAATCATCTGCAGAATTTAATTTAATTTGAAAAGCTACATGAAATCTCTTTAGAAGCCCCACTCTCTGGAATTTTGTTCCCCATTCCTTTAGACTTACGATGACCTTCAAAAAAACCAAACAGGCCCTTAACACTTAGGGCGGATTTACACGAGCGTGTGCGTTTTGCGCACGCAAAAAATGCGGCGTTTTTTCGTGCGCAAAAGGCACTTAACAGCTCCGTGTGTCATGTTCATATGGTGCGCGGCTGCGTGCTTTTCACGCAGCCGCCATCATTAATGACACTCCGTTTGGATGTTTGTAAACAGAAAAGCACGTGGTTCCGGTGGCTGCAATGGCAACCGGAGGCCTAATACTGGCCTCCCGGTCTGCCTAGGATGGAAGCCGGTCAGGACCTGCTCGGTGGCGGAGCCTGATCGGCTTCCGTAGCCGCCGGCAAGATGGCGCAGGCTCAGGAGCTGATCCGGCGTCATCAGCGGTGGAAGTCAGCTGTATGTTACAGCTGACATCCACCAGTAACGGCAGGAACTGGAGCTAGCTCCGATCCCTGCCATTAACCCTTCGATGCAGCGATCAAAAGCGATCGCTGCATCTTAGTGGTTGCTAGCAGATCGCCAGCCCTGACAGGCAATCAGGACTGCCGACTGCTGCTATGGCAATAGGAGACACAATGGCCTCCTGCTCTGCCATTACGAAAGCAGAATAGGCCCCGCCGGGAGGCAAAGCCTAATTTGCTTGCTGTCAGTGAATAACTGACAGATCTAATACATTGCACTACTTAGGTAGCGCAATGCATTAGAAAAAAAAAAATCTGACAGTTGGACCTTCAAGTCCCATAGTGGGACTTGAAAAAAAGTGTAAAAAAAGTTAAAAAAACTGTAAAAAAGTAAAAAAAGTGAAAAAAGTAAAAGTTTGAAAACATAATAAAAGTTTCAAGTAATACAATAAAACACAATCGCCCTGTTCCCTTATCAAGTCCTTTATTATTGAAAAAAAATAATAAACCATACGTATTTTGCATTGCTGCAACCGTAACAACCTGAGGTATAAAAATATTACATTATTTATTGCACGCGGGGAACAGCGTAAAAAAAAAAACAGTAAAAAATCTATACCAGAGTTTCTGTTTTTTGGTCACTTTGCCCTACAAATATTGGAATAAACAGTGATCAAAAAGTCGCACGTATCAAAAAATGGTACCTATATAAACCATAGCTCGTCTCGCAACAAACAAGCCCGCATAAAGCTCCGTCGACAAAAAAGTTAAAACTTTATGGTTCTCACAACTTGGCGACAGAAAAAATACATTCTTTTTACAAAAGTAATTTTATTGGGCAAAATGTTGTCAAACATAAAATAGTGCTATAATTTAGGTATCGCCGGAATCGGACTGACCTGCAGAATAAAGGTAACATGTAATTTATAATGCGTGGTGAACACTGTGTATAAAAAACTAAAAAAACGATGCCAGAATTGCGTTTTTTTGGTTACCTGGCCTCCCAAAAAGTAGGATAAAAAGTGATCAAAAAGTTGCATGTACCCCAAAATGGTACCAATAATAACTACAGCTCGTCCTGCAAAAAAAAAAGCCTTCATGCCACTACATCTATGAAAAAATGAAAATAGTTAAGGCTCCAATAAGTCAGGAAATAAAAAATATGCAGTTGTGCAGCCCGAGGGGAACATTTCTTCAGTTTCAAGAGGCGATTTATCAAGGCCCTAAAATTAGGGAACCAGGAAGGGGAGGGCCCAAACATATCTTCTGGAAGTGACGGTGCTGTTATTATACCAGGACAACACTTCTCAAACTGTAAAGGTGCGGAGTGTGGACCAAAAGGGGCATAAGAAAGGACATTTATCAGTGCGACACTGGCCTGTGCAGAAAGGATCAGCGTAACACACATCTATGGATTATTTTATTATTTATTATTATACCACTTGACTATGCCCCTGATATACTCTGCCAAGCTTACATGTACCCACACATTATAATCAGAAATACCAGCAATACTCAAACAAATCTACTACCAAGCAAAATCCGCTCTCCAAAAGCCAAATGGCGCTCCCTCCGCTCTGAACCCTACAGTGTGCCCAAACAGCAGTTTCCTTCCACATATATAGCATCGCCATACCCGTAGAAGCCTTTTAACAATTTTTGGGGTGTGTGTCTCCAGTGACATAAGCTGGGCATGACATATTTGCCACTGAAATGGCATATCTAGGGAAAAATATAAATTTTTAATTTGCACCATCCGCAGTGCATTCATTTATGGAAAAGAACTGTGGGGTGAAAATGCACAATACACCGCTTAGTAAATGCCTTGAGGCCTGTAGTTTCCAAAATGGGGTCACTTTCTTTTTATTATTTCACATCTGAGCCTCTGCAATTGTGAACCAATACTTTGTAAATCGCCAAATTAAGCCTCAATTTCGCATGGTACTCTTTCACTCCTGAGCCTGGTCGAATGTCCAGGCAAAAGGTTAGGGTCACATGTAGGGTGTTTCTAAAACCGGGAAACACAGCATAATAATTAGAGAGCTGTCTTGTTATGGTGGCACAAGCTGGGCACCACATATTGGCATATGTATGGAAAAAAATTCAATTTTCACTCTACAACATCGAGTGCACAGTCATTTCTACAAAACACCTACAGGGTTAACATGCTCACTACACCCTAGCTGAATGCATTGAGGGGTGTAGTTTCCAAAACGTGGTCACTTCTGGGGGGTTTCCACTGTTTTGGTCCCACAGGCGCCCAGAAACCAATCCAGCAAAATCTGCACTCCAAATGGCGCTCCTTCCCTTCTGAGCCCTGCCATGTGCCCAAACAGCAGTTTATGACCACATATGGGGTATTGCTGTACTCGGGAGAAATTGCTTTACAAATGTTGGGTTCTTTTTTTCCTTTATTTGTTGAGAAAATGAAAAATTTTGAGCTAAAGCTACATCTTATTGAAGAAAAAGGATTGTTTTTATTTTCACTGCCCAATTCTAATAAATTCTATGAAACACCTGTGGTGTCAAAATGCTCACTACACCCCTAGATGGATTCCTCAAGGGGTGTAGTTTCCTAAATGGAGTCACTTTTTGGGTGTTTTCATTGTTTTGTCCCCTCAGGGGCTTTGCAAATGCGATATGGCCTCCGCAAACCATTCCTGCTAAATGTGATCTCCAAAAGCCAAATAGCGCTCTTTCCCTTCTAAGCCCTGCCGTGTGTCCAAACAGCAGTTTATTACCACATGTGGGGTATTTAGGTGCTTTTTCTCCTTCAGTCCTTGTGGAAATAAGAAAAAATTAGCTAAACCTACATTTTCTTTGAAAAAAATGTAGATTTTCATATTCACGGCCTAATTCCAATAATTTCTGCAAAAAACCTGTGGGGTGAAAACGCTCACTATACCCCTAGATATTTTCCTCAATGGGTGTAGTTTCCAAAATGGGGTCACCTGTGGGGGGTTTCTGCTGTTTTATCCCCTCAGGGGCTTTGCAAATGTGACATGGCCTCCGCAAACCATTCCAGCTAAATTTGAGCTCCAAAAGCCAATTAGCGCTCTTTCCCTTCTAAGCCCTGCCGTGCGTCCAAACAGCCGTTTATGACCACATGTAAAGTAGATTTTAATTTTCACGGCCTACTTCCAATAATTTCTGTACAAAACCTGTGCGGTAAAAATGCTCACTATACCCCTAGATAATTTCCTTGAGGTGTGTGGTTTCCTGAATGGGGTCACTTTTGGGGGATTTCTACTGTTTTGGCACCGCAAGAGCCCTTCAAACCTGACATGGTGCCTAAAATATATTCTAATAAAAATAAGGCCCCAAAATCCTCTAGGTGCTCCTTTGCTTCTGAGGCCGGTGCTTCAGTCCAGTAGCACGCTACGGCCACATGTGGGATATTTCCTAAAACTTGCAGACTCTGGGCAATAAATATTGAGTTGCATTTCTCTGGTAAAACTTTCTGTATAAAAAAATGTAATTTAAATTTAATTTCTGCAAAAAAAAAATGAAATTTGTACATTTCACCTCTACTTTGCTTTAATTCCTGTGAAATGTCTAAAGGGTTAAGAAATTTTCTAAATGCTGTTTTGAATACTTTGAGGGGTGACATTTTTTTAATGGGGTGACTTTTTGGGGGTTTCTAATATATAAGGCCCTCAAAGCCACTTCACAACTGAACTGCCCCCTGTAAAAATAGCCTTTTGAAATTTTCTTGAAAATGTGAGAAATTGCTGCTAAAGTTCAAAGCCTTGTAACGTCCTAGAAAAATAAAAGGATATTCAAAAAAAGATGCCAATCTAAAGTAGACATATGGGGGATGTTAATTAGTGACTATTTTGTGTGGTATTACTATCTGTCTTACAAGCAGATACATTTAAATTGAGAAAAATGCTAATTTTTGCAATTTTTTTGCTTAATCTTGGTGTTTTTCACAATTAAATACTGAACGTATCGAGCAAATCTTGCCAGTAACATAAAGTCCAATGTGTCACGAGAAAACAATATCAGAAACGCTTAGATAGGTGAAAGCATTCCGACGTTATTACCACATAAAGTGAAACATGTCAGATTTGAAAAATGAGGCCCTGTCAGGAAGGTCAAAAGTGGCTAAAGAGGAAAGGGGTTAATGGCACATTGTTTCATAATAGCTTGCTATGGATAGTAATAATTGTTATAAATATTCATACATAAAATAAGAATAATTAGATAATTATGTTTATTGATATGAAACCACAAGTCTCATGTGATGTAATTGTGGTAGCATTAAGGTGCTTATCCAACCACTTTACTGGTCCAGATCATCTGCAAATGTAGCTGTATCCCATCGAATTACAGCAAATTATGCGTCCCGATCTAAATTTCAGAGAAACTTCTTTAAATCTGAAACAAAGATTCACATTAGTGGAATAATAATTTTGAACTGTCTGTAAAATAATTTAAGCCAGGTTAGGTTAATATTAATGCTTTCATCTGGCAATATAATTACTCTTCACAAAAGTAAAAGGAACTAGGTAATATTTTGTACTTTGAAGAAAATGAATGCTATTTTTTTTATATATATGAATTGTTCTTCTAAGTGTGCAATTTAGTTTTTGAAATGCATAATAATCATAAAGATTAAACACAATTGTGAAAAGCCAGAAAACAAAACTTAATACAATGAAATAATATAAATTATGTTACATTAATTGTTCTTTGTGTGCAATCATACAATAAAACGGAGTAACATTAAAATAGTAAAACTAAAACATTAGAGAAAGGATAATGAAATGTTCTTAGGTTCTTTAATGCATAATAACAGGCATTCTATGCATTGCCACTATATGTCTCACATATTGAGAATTTGTTTTATATGCTGGGAATATAACAGTAATCAACAGAGAAAAGCATTAGGACACTATCCCTTTAGATTAGGGGAGATGTACACCGTTATATTAAAGCAGAAAGTCTGGTAAAACAGTAAAAAACAGACCCTCATAAATAAATAAAAAAAATAATAAAAAAAATAAACAGGCCTGCTTTTATAGACTCAGGACTTCATGGATGTATGCCATGTGACTTCTCCATAAAAAAAAGTAATAAAGGTTAATAAAGATTAAAGGGACACTAAAGTTAAAAAAAATATGGAAGCTTTATATACTATGTCATTATCTTCTTTGATCCTGTTCTGTTCACAATTCAAGGGGTGAGACAAAACCCCCCATCCTTTCTTCTTTACCTTCTTTACTCTACATTGCTAGTGCAATAGAAACCATGGCCCACATTTATCAAAAGTGGCATCATTTCAGCCAACTTTTAAGTTAAAGCTCGGCTACTTTATTGACATATGTTGTGACAAATTTATGACTGCATATGACCCTTTGATAAATCTGTCACAACATGCATCAACTTTACACTTGGCTGCCAGTAACTTTCGCGCTGGCTAAAATTATTCCACTTTGTCTATGCTAGGGTCTGTGTGGAAGAAAAGGTGAAACTTTTTTTTCTCATTTATGGCTACATTTGTCTAAATTCTGGACAAGCTGTAAACCACGCTTACTTTTTACTCCACTTTTACAAACTGACGTCCATGGCACATATTGCGGCGTAAATTCTGGCGTAAATGGTAAATAAATATCTTCCACTGTAGATTATATGTTATTTTGGAGCAAAATGCGCCAAAACAAATGGTGCAAATACATTAACAAATGTAGGCCAGTCTCTGCAGAAAACGAACAGAGTTTATGCTGCTTCATCTAAAGCTGAGACTCTGGGATTTTTCTAAAGTCATACAAAAATCGACCGCATAAATCCCAAACCATGAAATTTTCAAAGATGGTGTACTATTCTTCACATTGCAATTATTTGGCCTGCAAACAAGGGAAGGACCCATAAAAGGTGCAGAGTGTGTTCCAAAAGGGGGATAAGAATGATCAGGTCAGAAGAAGCACTGTACAGCGCAAAAGGGGCTGTAACTTATCTGCTGTCAGCTTTATCTTCCCTAAGAAGCCTTTTTTGATTTTACGATAAAGAAGAAAAACGTTTTTACTGAATGGGTGAGTGACACATTTTCTTTACTCCCTTCTCTGCTTACAAACATAAATACTGTTCTGTTTTGCTGGGCAACTCCCAAGTGAATAGGGAACCCCTGATAAAAAAAAAATGCAATTTTCAAATGTGGATATCCTTCAGTAGTGCCAAATTTCCCTTACCTATGAATTGTATTGCTACAATGCGACATTCCATCCACAAACCATTCCAGCAAAATTTGCACTCTAAAACACAATTGGCGCTCCTTTCCTTATGAGCCCTGCCGTGTGCCCAAACAGCCGTTTAGGACCACATATAGGGTACTGCCATACTCTGGAGAAATTGGTTAACAAATCTTGGGGTGCTTATTTATTTTCACGTCCCCATTCTAATAAATTTGCTGAAACAACTGTGGGATCAAAATGCTCAGTTTACCCCTAAATAAATTCCTTGGGGGGGTTCGTTTTCTAAATAAGGTCACATTTTTGGGAGCTTCAGGGCACCTCAAGGAATTTGCAAATGTAACATGGCGTCAAAAATACATTCTAGCAAAATCTGCGTTTCTTGCCTTCTGAACCCTGCCGTGTTTATCTGTTAACATCTGCCGTGTTACTAAAATAAATAGATTTAAATGAAACATCTGCAAAAAAAATTACATTTCAAAATTTTACCTCCACTTTGCTTTGAGTTTTGTGAAACATTTAAGGATACGAGCACATCACATTTTTGGCCTACAGTTAACGAAAACGCTGGAAAAGCTCCTGAAATATATGTTAAATGTACACCTGTGACAGATGCCATACAGTGGCATAGGTCACCTGTAGGCTCCTATATTCAGAAAATGTATACTGCCTTTTTATATTTTTTTGCGGGATCCCTCAGGATAGAAAAGCGTGTTCCATCCTCCAATAAAAAGATATACTGATATATACCACCCCGGCAGAGGCCAAAAGGATATTCTTTCGTTCTCTCTCAGGCTAATGGAGCCTTGTGGACACATTTAGCATGTATAATGGGAGCTTTAACAATGTAGGATAAACCTTATTTCTTTACTAATTTGTGTGGTATCATCCATTTTAGAAGCAGAGGATTTCAAATTTAGGAAAATGCTAATTTTTACACATTTGCTTTACATTTCAGATTTGTTTTTATAAATAAAGAGTAAACATATCGACCAATATTTACACCTATCTAAAAGTACAATGCGTCACAAAAAAAATCAGAATCACTTGGGTAAATAAAAACCTTCAAAACTTATTGCCACATTTATTGACAGGGTCAATTTTTTAAATTGGGGCTGTGTCCTGAAGTACAAAATACTCTGCGTCCTTAAAGGGAACCTGTCACTATGAAAAACCAGTCCTATCTGCAGGCAGTATGTTATAGAGCAGGAAGAGCTGAGCAGATTGATAACAAATTTTAGTTGGAAAAGTCAGACTGCCCACTGGACTCCTAAGCCCAGTATGAGCAGAGGTTTAGATCAGTAAAAAATAAGCCATACTAAATATCTTTAAACAAAACTAAATATAAATCTGCGCAGCTCTTTCTGCTCTACAACATACTTTACACAGATCAGACTGCATGCTCAATGTGACAGGTTCTCTTTAGGGGTTCAATTATTTTACCAATCAATGTTTTCATGTATTAGTAAGAACACTAGGGATTGGTGGGCAAATTAAATGAATAATTGTCCATCCAAAACGATCATAATAAACTTCAGAGACCTAGATGGGTAGGGCACCAACATAGCATGTCTCAATCCTGCAGCAAACTATACCTTAAAACACTTTCCAAAAACAACCATTTTTCCATGACTGATAAGTCCTTATGCACACGACCGTAGATTTCATCCATAATTATGGCCGAAATTGCGGACCCATTAATTTCTATTGACCATGGACACCATTCCGTATATCTACAGATGTGTGTCTGTGCCATAGAAATGATCCGCAAAATAAAGAACATGTCCTATTCTTGTCCACAATTGCGGCATGGATTCGCCCATAGAAGTCTATGTGCGCTTCCACAATTGCAGATGGCTATGGATCTATATCCGTAGCCGTCGGATCCATATTTTTGGACAGTAAAAACCCATATGGTTGTGTGTATGAGGCCTTAGGACATATAAACCATCAGCTTTGTCAAAAAGAAAAAAAAAATCCTCTAGTTTTTTTTATAGTATTATGACAATATTTATATATTTATTTTTTTACTTTCAATAGAAAACAAATTGTAAAAATATAGTAAAAAATTCTATAGTGTTTTCCCAATTTTTTCTTATGTCTGGTGTGTAATGGGATTTGTAAGTCACAAACTATATTTCACATTACAGCTGTAACTACTTCTCTTGCTAAATAATCCTTTATGAGTAAATTTCATTCAATTTGTTTGGCAAATTGACTAATGGACCTTATTATGAAGCTCCAGTATTGAAACTGCTCCATTTGCAAGCACAAGAGATCCAATAATAACCTCACAGGGCTGTCATGATAGGCTGTCAGCGCATAATGATAACCTCTGTCAGCATTGCATTGAGAGAATACAGGCTGTCGTCAGTAGTGTCCTTGTTCAGATGGTGGAGCCTGCAGGGCATCAATGTGGTATTCTCAAAAATATGCTGAATGTAAAGCAAGCTATTCCAGTAATAAAATTTTATATGGAATCGCTAGTTAAACAATTCCCTCATATAATATTAAAAGTAGTTACAAACCAGAGCTTATCTTTGATGACTTACTTATATAGTCATCCCATGTTGTTTTAAATACCATATATATATATATATATATATATATATATATATATATATATATATATATATATATATATATATATATATAATATATCATATATCTAACGGATATTTTCTCTTTTCAGTAATGTTTCATTGTATTTGTATTTCCTGTTTATGTTATTTTGTTCTTAGTGACAATAAACTAACATTTCCAGAACCTTTTAAAATATATTTACTGCCGTCTTAGATTTCTTCTCCTTTGCAGATCTATGCTTGAAAAACAACCCAAGGTCTCTTGCCCAGAGGGACACGTTGATGTACATAACATCTGCAAACATCTCCCCAGCATTTTAGCAAAACAAGTTCTTTTTGGCAGTTTGCAGTCAGCTGCATTCTGATCAGTCAGAAGTTTCCTATCTAAAGTGAAAGCCGATGAGTGAACATTTGGTATTGAGTAATGCTATAAAATAATGTTTTAACTCTGCAATTAAATTGAAGACAAAATTTCTTTGCAACAAGGAGTTAAGACCTACAGGATTCATGCTTGAGACTGGGTATAAAGAAATAATGGATAATTGATAGAATTAGGAATTAGATGTGAAAATGATCTTAATTACAATGATCTTGAACACAAACCATCATGTCACTGATTCATTTTTAGTCATGTATTCTAAGATGAGTGCCAGTATATGTTAAACACTGGCACAAAAATGAGGAGGAAAAGCCGTGTTGAAGACAACTCTGATTCTGAAAGTCTAGTGTGTGGACCTATGTGACAGCCACTTAGGCTGGGTTCACACGTGGCGGAATTTCACTTAAATTCCGCTGCGGACACTCCGCAGCGTTAATCCGCAGCGGAGCCGTTTCTCCATTGACTTCCACTTTAATTTAGCAGTGTTCGTTTAGACGATGCGTAAAATTCCGCTGCGGAGCATAGGCTGCGGAGCGGAATTTGGTGTCCGCAGCATGCTCTGTCTGTTGCGGAGCAGTGGCGGACTGGTTGCGGACTCATGGCGGAATTTCTCCATTGACTTCAATGGAGATTCTAAATTCCGCAATGAAGTCCGCAGCTGTCATGCACATGTTATGTGTGCTGCGGATGCGTTTTGCTTTTTTAACTTGACATTTCTTCATTCTGGCTGGACCTATGTATTTCTAGGTCTACAGCCAGACTGAGGAAGTAAATGGGGCTCCCGTAATGACGGGAGCGTTGCTAGGAGACGTCAGTAAATAGTCACTGTCCAGGGTGCTGAAAGAGTTAAGCGATCGGCAGTAACTGTTTCTGCACCCGGGACAGTGACTACCGATCCCAATATACAGCTACCTGTAAAAAAAATTGAAGTTCATACTTACCGAGAACTCCCTGCTTCTGTCTCCAGTCCGGCCTCCCAGGATGACGTTTCAGTCTAAGTGACGGCTGCAGCCAATCACAGGCCAATAACAGGCTGCAGCGGTCACATGGACTGCCGCGTCATCCAGGGAGGTCGGGCTGGATGCCGAAGGAGGGACGCGTCACCAAGACAACGGCCGGTAAGTATGAATTTCTTTGACTTTCACAAGGGAAAGTGCTGTCCCTTCTCTCTATCCTGCACTGATAGAGAGAAGGGAAGCACTTTTACCGCAGTCCGCAGCAGCTAGTCCGCATCAATTTACTGCACATTTTGGGCAGATCCGCAGCAGAATCTGCAACGCAGATTCTGTGCGGCATTGATGCGGACAGTTGCGGAGGAAATCCGCCACGTGGGGGCATGCCCTTACTGGGAATCAATTAACGTCATTAACAAACATATACAAGTGTGAGTGATATCACAGGTCATCAAACAGGGTTTTATGTATCTGGAAGGGTAAATGAATCTTAACTGAGTGTGGATTCATAGTTTTGCACCAAGAACTGAAGACTGTATTTCTTTTATAGGGATGATATTGTACAGTGGACATATAAGCCAGAAAGGGTATGTCTGCAATTTTATGCAGGGACATACCCAGGATTTTGTCAAGAGGGGGTTCATAGACTTTAATATGCATACACAAGAATTCACACGGACGGACATTTACATTCGGTGCTTTTACATAAAAGCACATCTATAACATACCCATATGGCACATCTAAACAATGTCACTCTATTGAACAACAGCTGTGCCTTACTGTTAACATACAAAATATTTCCATATGGTAACCTAAAAAGTGCTAATGTAATGTACTCAAAACTGACATATATTTCCCAAATAATAATAATGCCAAACAGTAGTGAAATAATACCTCATGATGGAGCCCATTTTATAATGTTTTACTCACTTTTTAGCTTTATTTAGTTATTTCTAAATACAGTGGGCACATGCTGCACACACACACACACACACACACACACACACACACACACACACACACACACACACACCACACACACACACACACACACAGCTCACACTCGGTGTTCATGTCACTTATGCACTGGACATATGCTGCTTACATATATGAGATGAGTTTAAAATAATAAGGCATGTATTTACTATATTGCCAGTACACTTAATCCTACACTTCCTTAATATAGCAGTGACTAGATCAAAGCAGGGACCAGATCTAAACCTGTGAGAGGAATAGAGACAGTATGTGTTCAAGCACTCCTCCATTCAGCATCAGCTCCTTCTACCTGTAGAAGAGAAGGCGGACTGTGGTGCTGCTCCTCCTCAATAGTTGTCCTCTCTAACTCAGGGGTGGGATATAGAAGTTCTGGGCACTTGCCATGTCAGACAGCAGAGCCTGATAGCAGAGGAGAGAAGTGGAGCCTAGTAGACATCAATAGCAGTTCAGGGTAAAGGGAACCTGGGATTCTGTGGTGATTTGGAAAGAAGTAGCAAATTCTCTCTCCCCAATTTCCAAACGCAGACACTATTTATACTTGTGCTGCACCCATCTTTACCTGCCCCAGCTGCAGACAATAGAGGAGCCATCATACAAAATGATTGCAGCCTGCAAGCTGGCGATTTTAACTGCGTAACTGCCCCTTTGTGTACACCCCTGATTTTATGCACTATTCTTAGGCTGAAGCACGTTATGGTTCCGCTCTCCAGAGGCCAAAGGGAGAAGTCTTCTTTCACATAATCTAAATCATACTAGCTCTACTTTTGCAGAAAAGTACATTCCAGGTAAAGATCAGAAAAGCTTAACCTATTGAAAGCTTTCAGTAAACCGGGAACATTCAGACTTATTATGTATGATTTCTGCTATTTGTACTTTAAGATGGTCTGTCAAAATACGATGACATACAGTACTGAGCAAAAGTTTTAGGCAGTTGTGGAAAAATACTGCAAAGTAAGAATGCTTTCAAAAAGAGAAGTGTTAATAGTTTTTTTTTATCAACTAACAAATGACAAAGTGAATGAACAGAAGAGAAATCTAAATTAAAACAATATTTGGTGTGTCCACCCTTTGCTTTCAAAACAGCTATACCAAACAGGTGATAATGATTATCATTTTCATATGTGGGTTGAAACACAGTCATTAACTTTAACAGATACAGCTGTGTAGTAGGCTTAAAACTGGATGAGGAACAGCCAAACTCTGCTACAAAGGTGAGGTTGTGAAAGACCGTTTTATGTCACAGATCCACCATGGAAAGACTGAGCACAGCAACAAGACACAAGGTAGTTGTACCTCATCAGCAAGGTCTCTCCCAGGCAAAGATTTCAAAGCAGACTGGGGTTTCAAGATGTGCTGTTTAAGCTCTTTTGAAGAAACACGAAATGGGCAACATTAAGGACTGTAGACGCAGTGGTCGGCCATGGAAACAGTGCAGCAGACCAAAAGAACATCATGGCTACTTCCCTTTCAAAATCGGAAGATGTACAGCAGTGTTATCAGTTTAGAGCTGGCAGAAACCAGTGGGACCCAGGTACACCCATCTACTGTTCAGAGAAGTCTGGCCAGAAGTGTTCTTCATGGAACAATTGCGGCCAAAAAGCCATAGCTTTGATTTGTCTGCATGCAACAGTGAAGCATGGTGGAGGTTCCTTGCAAGTTTGGGGCTGCATTTCAGCAAATGGAGTTGGGGATTTGGTCAGGATTAATGGTGTTGTCAACGCTGAGAAATACCGGCAGATCCATCATGCAATACGATCAGGGAGGTGTCTGATTGGCTCCAAATTGATTCTGCAGCAAGACAATAATCCCAAACATAAAGCTAATGTCATTAAGAACTATCTTCAATGTAAAGAAGAACAAAGAGCACTGGAAGTGATGTTATGGCCCCCACAGAGCCCTGATCTCAACATCATCGAGTCTGTCTGGGATTACTTAAAGAGACAGAAGGATTTGAGGAAGCCTACATCCACAGAAGATCTGTGGTTACTTCTCCAAGATGTTTGGAATGACTTCCCTGCTGAGTTCCTTTAAAAACTGTGTGCAAGTGTACCTAGAAGAATTGATGCTGTTTTGAAGGCAAAGGGTGGTCACACCAAATATTGATTTTATTTAGATTTCTCTTCTGTTCATTCACTTTGCATTTTGTTAATTTATAAAAAAAAAACTATTAACACTTCTATTTTTGAAAATGTTCTTACTTTGCAGCATTTTTCTACAACTGCCTAAAACTTTTTCACGGTACTGTATGTATCCATCAGGAAAGGTTACACATCCAAAAACTCAGAAAATGACTTAAGATGATTTTGGTCAGGAAAAAAGAATAACAAAATGTTACTGAATATCACTCGGATTCTCTCCTCTTGAGTGTTATAGTTAGTCGAATGGTTTTGGGGAAAATTGTCATTTAATTGTATATACTGTTACAGGTAGCTATTTAGTGATACTACCAAGACTACATAGACATGTTTATGTCATCCTCCTAGATTTTCTCATGAAAAAAGATAGAAAATGAACAAAAGCTTAAAAACTCCATAGCACAGTTAATGTTCAGCAGTTGTATCTAAGCTTGTACAGCAGAACTCAGCATTATTGTTCAAATGAATGAATGTCAATCCATTGTGAAAGCTATATAGTGTCTGTGGTTCCAGTTGCTAAGTAAAAGCTTACTAGCAGACATGATCATTTCAAAGCTCTGTAAAGTACAGTTTTTTTTACTAACATTAAAAATTGCTGCAAGGCTCGACCAAGGATAAAGTAACAAATAACCTAGGGAATTTAGCAATTTGGCAGAGTCACCTTTTGATAACCACTAGGGATATCCACTAGCAAGCTAGCACTTGGTGTACTGCCAAAGTCTAAACTTTTTGTGGTTTGTAAATTGCCATTAATCGAACTGAATTGACTGCTTGTTTAACAGAGTTCTGATAAATGTATTTTCTTTACTTGTACGATGTAACTGAGGCTTTGTTTCTTCTTAGATGCCCTTTAATAATTATACAGAAGCTATAGTAGACACACACTGATGGTACGATAATAAAAGATTATTCCCTATACACCTTTGAGGTTTCAGATAATGTCAAATGCTGCAGGCAAAAAAATATTGTGTAATGATTTCACATGCTCTGAAGATACAGTAAGTACTGGAATAAAATCATCTTGGTAGCATACTAGCAATGATCTTCCTTAACCTTCAGCACTTATTTTCTACTGTGATATTTTCCTGGCCACCACTGCTGTAAAGTTCAGAAATCCCCAGGTCACATATGAGTAGTCATCAGCCAATTTAGCTGTATATTTCAGTATAAGGGGCACTCACCCGTAATAAACATAATGCGCTACTAAAAGATTAACAAGTGACATGGATACAGAATTTACTTATAGGGTATGAACTGTGCCCTCTGTTGCTGCTCTGCATGCTCATATTGAACTTTTTTCATTTGCAGAATATAATAAGATGCCTACTTTAATTATCTGAAACTGAATTAAGATGGGTAATATTAGATCGTATGGTATTCACTGTATGCCTGTTTTGTTTTAACATATGTTTGGTACCAATATAAGGCAGTCATGAAGTAAAACCATTCGCTATCCACAAAGACAAAAATGGTAATTCAAAACAATGTGAAAAGAGCTTTTAATCATTAATAGTAATTATTCTTATTGAGCAACTCTACATAGAGAATCTTCCTAGATTCAATTATGCTTTTCTTTCTCAAAATTGTACAAATTTTTTCAAAGTAAAGCTAGGTTCACACTTCGTTTGGTGTCTATGTTCAGAGGGACTGTTTGAAACGGTCATGCCATACGTATATGACTACACTGTTCCATACATTTGCCTTTGACTGCAATAAAAAATAATGTATACCATGTAATATAATTTATTTTGTATACAGTTATTTAAAAAAATTCAGTCAACCATGCTTTTACAGTTGGGGCTGCAGTATCCCGACTGTATCCCGGGCCATGGATTTGTCAAAAGCATACTGGTTTGGCATTTTCACAGTGGCCCAGTCTAAGCCCTGCACGGGTGTCTGATGACAGCTGGGTTCCTGCTCCAACGCCCGCGATCGATGTTTACTTTGATTGCGGCCGTTTAACCCGTTAAATGCCACCGTCAATAGTGACCGCGGCATTTAACTTGTTTACAGAGGGAGCGAGCTCCCTCTCTCACCCATTGGCGGCCCACAAATGCAATCGCGGGTCTCCGATGGGGTGTCATAGCAGCCGGGGGCATATGCCTCAGAGTTACACTGACAGGCAATAACGCTCTGGTATACTAAGTATACCAAAGCATTATAGCAGCGATTATAGCAGCATTATAGCAGCTATTGGAAAGCGACGATGCAAAAACAAATAATTTTAGTTCAAAAGTGTTTTTATTGTGCAAAAGTTGTAAAACATAAAAAACCTCTACATATGTCGTATCGCCATAATCGTACCGATCCATAGAATAAAGGTAATGTGTTATTTATGCCGTACAGTGAACGGCGTCAAATTAAAATGCCTAGAACTGTGGTGGAATTTCAGTGTTTTTTTCTAATCCCCCCCAAAAAAGTGAATAAAAGTTAATCCAAAAATTATATGTACCCTAAAATGGTGCCATTAAAAAGTACAACTAATCTTGCAAAAAACAAGTCCTCATACAGCTATGTAGACGGAAAAATAAAACATTTATGGCTCTTTGAATGCGACTATAGAAAAACTAATAAAATAGCTTGGTCATTAGAGCCTAAAATAGGCTGGTCACTAAGGGGTTCTATTCCGATTTGGTTCTCCAATTTGTTTGTAAACATGTTTGGCTGTTTGTGATTTCTGCTAAGGCTCTGTTCACATTACATTTGTGATGTCTGTTTACCTTGTACATCGGGAAGGCTCCCGACTTACACGCAAAACGTGTCCATAAGGTTCCATTAACCAAGACGGTGTTCAAAAGGCAGTCCTTTGGGCCAGTGATGGTCTGGTATTCATCAGTATATCTTTTTTTTGAAGGATGAAATAGCATAGTAGACTATGCTTATCCATCCCGCCGAATTCCGCAAAAAAGTATACTATGCGGTACACATATGGGTGAGTATGCCACTGCATGGCATATGTTTAATTTTAATGTTATGAACTTTTGCAGTAGCCATTCATGACGTATCCACTAAAAGCCTAAGTTGTAAAGAAAAAAAAAAAAAAAGGAGAGTTGCAACCCTGACAGGGATGGTATTAACCTCTTCTACTTGCACCTTAAAATAGTAGTCTAGCATTTTGGAACTTTTTGGTTTCCTGACCTACTCCCACGGTGCTGAAGCATGGTTAAACATTCATAGTGCAATATTTTTAATTCTTCATGAATTTCCATCACAGAAAATATTTGTAAATGATTAAAAACACATTCCGTGAAGATCACTACATACTTTGGAAAGATATAATAGGGTTCTGAGAATGGGAAGGAAAACCTAGCAAATGCAGGATCTTTACACTAAAGTTTACAGTGCTGTAAAAAGGATGTCCTCTCCTAGTTGTATATATTATAATTGTTTCTGTACTTTGACAACAAATGTCCTGACAAAGGCATAAAAACGTTTTTGATTTATTATTGAATTTCTTTAAAAAAAAATGTTCAAAACACAAGTAACCCACATGGTTGAAATTAAACAAATGTATTGGAAGAGAACAGCTTCCAAAGGGTTTCACTGCTTTAATTCTAACAGAACTTCCATCTCCACACTTCGGCATTACAATCTGCAGAAATCAAATAGCCAAAAATGATGCAACACTTTGTACATTAATAAAAATCTTCTTTTACTGTGCTAACCAAGTCTTATGTAGAAGTACATATAGAAGAACCACTCAACCCTAGCTTTTGTCCTTTCCAGCTTCTTCCAGGCTTTTGCTATTTAAAGAGGCTCTGTCACCACATTATAAGTGGCCTATCTTGTACATAATGTGATCGGCACTCTAATGTAGATTACTGCAGTGTTTTTTATTTAGAAAAACAATCATTTTTGACGGACTTATGACCTATTTTATCTAATGCGTTTCTTAATGGACAACTGGACGTGTTTTACTATATGACCAAGTGGGCGTTGTGGAGAGAAGTGTATGACGCTGACCAATCAGCCTCATACACTCCTCTCCATTAATTTACACAGCACATAGCGATATAGCTATATCGCTATGTGCAGCCACATAAACACACTATAACGTTACTCAAGTGTCCTGACAGTGAATATACATTACCTCCAGCCAGGACGGGATGTCTATTCACAATCCTGACACTTCTGTAGCGTCTGTGTGATATTTACAGCAAGGCAAGCGTAATCTCGTTTTAAATGAAAGGTTACATTGTAATCTCGCGAGATTATGCTTGCCTTGCTGTAAATATCACACAGACGCTACCAAAGTGTCAGGATTCTGAATAGACATCCCGTCCTGGCTGGAGGTGAATGTACATTCAGGACACTTCAGTAACATTATAGTGTGTTTATGTGGCTGCACATAGCGATATAGCTATATTGCTATGTGCTGTGTAAATGAATGGGGAGAAGAGTATGACGCTGATTGCTTACTTATTGGTCTGATTGGTCAGCGTCATACACTTCTCTCCACAACGCCCACTTGGTCAAAAAGTAAAATACGCCCAGTTGTCCATTAAGAAACAAATTAGCATAAAGCTAAAATAGGTCATAACTCCGTCAAAAATGATAGTTTTTCTAAATAAAAAAAACACTGCTGTAATCTACATTACAGCGTCGATCACATTATGTACAATATAGGCCACTTATAATGTGGTGATAGAGCCTCTTTAAATAGATTGGACAGACTTGGCCTATTTTTACAATTAACAAAAACATTTTTTAAAGCTCTTATACATATGTAGCCGTCCTTACCTTGACTTTTAAGGCATTAAATAAACAATGGCTAGATCTCTTACCTTGACTTCTTCAATGACTTTTCAATGGCTTTTTTTGTGTGTTATCACGCTGCAGCAAGTTATCCGAATCAAGTTAAAAATGGCTACATCCGTAAATAGAAAGTTTACATTTCTGTTAAAACATATTAAGATCATAATATACTGTATAATAAAAATTTAAATATTGATAATATCATCTCTATGAAACCACCTCCAATATGAATGATTTACTAATATTCATATATTTAAATATTCTGAAGTTGCATCCATCATAAATTTAAAAAAGTAATCAAATATTATAATCTTATATATAGCGAGGAAATTAACACCTGCAAAAATCTCAACCATAATAAAACAACAAGCTAATTTTTCAATGGGATTTTTTTTAATCTTATTGAACATAAAACATTGAAGTTTTCTAATAAAACGTGTAACATTCAAGTTGTGACTTCACTTTTCACAATCTGTTATTTAAAAAAGTTTACATATATATCTTATTGCTGAAAAATGCCTCTTTCTCCACTTATAAGACTCTTTTCCTCCCCCCTCACAAATGTGCTGAAATAAAAAAAAACAATCAGTAGTCACCTTTTCTTCCCCCCCGCAATCTAGTGCTGACACTCTAGTGGCCTTCCCGGTATTTACTTACATGCGGACAGCATGTGACCGCTGGAGCCCATCAGAGGGCTCAGCAATCATGTATTGTAATCCTGTTATGACCGTTCAGCGATGGGCGCCATGATGCCAGGAATATGACACATGACTACTGAGCCCTTTCATTAACTGCAGCAGTCACATTCTGTCTGCATGTAAACAAAGTCCGGCAAGACCACCGGAGCATTATTGCTCAATTGCTGAGGGAAAGAAAAATAGAGTCCTGATCTTTTTTTGCAGGACACTTGCAGTCATTTGTAATAAATGTTAACAGCCCGTATAACCCCTTTTACTGCTCAATCATTTTGAATTCACTCAAAGAATCCCTAGAGCATAGAGGAGAGAGCTTCTAAGCTTCACTAAGAAACCAGATTACAGCTGCCCATAGAATTCTATTGAGAGCGGATGGGGAGGAGGAAGCAGAAGCAGGAAACTTGCTGACAGTCTCCTATACACAGCATACAGAGAAGATCCATTATACAGCAGTAAGGAGCAGTGTAGCTGTGAATCCAGCACTGGGAAGAGTCAGTAAAACACTTACCAGAAGCTGCAGCATCTGTGTGTGTGTCTCTCCCTCTCTCTTTCTCTGCTGCTACTCCCCCTCCCCTCTCCATAGACTTTTATTGGCAGCTGTAACCAGATTTCTCATTGGCGCTTAGTAACCGTATCCTCTCTGCCTTACGGAATACAGATTCTATGAGTGAATTCTAAGTGAGTGAACAGTTAAGAAAACAGAGGTAAGTGTAAGTGGAGAAAGAGGCATTTTCTCTAATAAGATATATTACAAAGTTTCTTAACTATGCTTGTACTATTGATTTCGGAAAGTTATTTGTAACCTGAGTTGTGCTTCAAGTTGAAATTTTCCATTAAGGATATCAGTCGGGAAAGGGTTACTAAGCCATTTCTAATCTCTGGTTTTCCATTAAACCACAATTAGAGCCATTTTATATAAAGAGAAGAATTAGAACTAGTGAATTTTCCCAGGAGTGTCTATCCTGCCAGTATTACTACAAGGACATAGCAATAACATCCAAAAAGTCACAAACATACCAGGAAAATCATTGTTCATGACTCCACAATCAGGAACAGATTGTCATGATCTGTGGGTATGTGGAACCACTGGGCTGAATAGCGGGATAGCAGCTGGCCAAACAGTGTACCGTCAATGTCTATATAGTCCAAGCACAAGGGTACCTGTGGCAGTTCAGACAGTAGTAATGGCTAGGCTCAGATGGGACCTTGACAGCAGACACCAGGCATGGTGTAACACAGCAGGCGTGACCGATGGCATAACATGACTCCAACTTTCTAATGCACTGGAGTAACGGTAGCACAGGATACAGGTAGCAGGTACGGAAACACTGGGAACAGGATAACACTAAGGGACCATTTGCTAGACTAACACGAGTAAACACAACAACGCTCAGGCAATGAGTGAAAGGGCAGAGCCCTTTTTATAGTCCAGGGTGATCATGGGTTAATTAATGATTATTTTCATGTGCGTGTGCTGGCCCTTTAAGGCCAGGGACGAGCGCACGCGCACACCCTACGGGACACAACAAAACAAAGTGGAAGTGAGCGCTGGTGTCTCCTGGGGAGGAGATGCGGGCCAGCGCTCACAGATCCATGGCTGCGGCTGTCAGGCGGTGAGTAATCCTGATGGTCCGCGGCCGTGGACGCTACATAGATTTTACACAAAAGAGATTTATGAGAGAGAGTAGCAGGGCAGAAAATAGTGCTATTCAGGAGTAACATTAATGCTCACCTAACATTTGGGGAAAAAAAATTGACATTTCATCTACAAATGAGTAGAGGTCTTTGCACAATAAATACAGATACCCATATACGTGTATATGAAATGTACAAAAATTCTCCATCTGACAGCCAATGTGAGATGAACTGTAAGTTTCCCAACTGTAAATTAAAGACTGATGTCACGATGCGGGGTGTGGACCCACTGGGCTGTACCGCGTAGCGGGATGGCAGCTGGCCAAACAGGTAAGTATACAGTTCAATTAGTTCAGCAAGGGTACCTGAGGCAATCGTAGGCAGTAGTGAGGCAGGCACGTCCAGGACCAGGCGGCGGGAAGTCGTCAGGTGAGGCGTAGCAGATCAGCGTAGGCTGTAGCACAGCATGGCAAATAGCACAGCACGGCAATAGCACCAGGTAGCACGGAAACAGGATACGGGATACGGGATACAGGAGCAAGGTACACTGGGAAGCTGGAAGACACTGGGAGACCATAAGCACGACAAACAAGGGGTAATGAACAACGCTCTGGCAAAGAGCAAGGGGGCAGAGCCCTTTTTATAGCCCTGGGCATCCTGGGCCAGATTGCAGGGTTACTGCAAAAATGCGTGCACCGGCCCTTTAAGGCCGTGCACGCGCTGGCGCGCGCGCCCGCCGGAGACACTCAGAATCCGGAAGTGAGTGCCGGCGCCTGACAGGGGGACGATGCTGCAATGAGGTAAGCTGTCCATGGCCACGGCCGTCGAGGATAACGACCGAACGACGGACAGTGGCCATAGACGTTACAACTGATATCAAATTACAGGAAGCCCTCATTTATAATTATTGCTTCTAAATGTGTCTTAACCAGCTTTTAAGTTAAAGGGACTAGTTGCCTTTTCACATAAGTAATATATGTGTCAGAAAACTCTTTTACTTAAAGGGGCATTACCGTTTTAAGCATTTATGACAAATCCACAGGATAATCCATGTATGCCTGTTAGGTGCTGGTCCCACCTCTTGGACCCTTCCCTTTTGGTAGAGCAAGGACTCGGTGTCCCTATTTGCTAAGTTAAAACTACTGCATTTCTCATACACTTCAAAGAATTCAGTGAATAGTGGTCACCAGTACCCTGTCACCCCAATTGGTGAGGATCCCAGAGTTGGGACCTACAATGATCAGGCATTTATGGCATTTACTGTGGATATACCATAAATGTTTAAGATGGTAGAACCCCTTTAATAAATTCAGTATGGTAAAAATTCAGAATTTCTAATGTTCCCATTGTCTAAAATTACATTTTTGAATGTCAGAAACCATTTATTGCTATAAATACGGAGTAATCGTGGGATGCAATCAGAATGCAGTAACAGCATTCAGATATAAAGCAATAGCATAAGAAACTTTGGAACTACAAGAAATCAAAGCCACAGATAGGCTATGCTGGTACATCAATCTTTGAAATAGTCAGCAAAAATGTATTTATTCTTGTAGAAGGGAAGGATCAGTAACTTTGATTAAGAAAAAGAGAAAATAAATTTCTAAAATTTGGAAGAAAACCCAAAAAAGTAATTGGACTTCACTATTTTTCTGTAAGTTGTAAAACAGATGGAGAAATTAATAGGGTGTAAAATCAAATTCTTCTTGTACCATATAAATGATAATAAATTACAGATATCAGAAACTTTATGTGCAGGTTGTCATGTAAAGGAAGAAATGACAGATTGAAAGACATAGTGGAAAAAGAGTTTTGTTTTTAACAAGCTAAGCAGGGATAACGTATTGAATCCCACACTGTGTAGGTAGTGATTTTTGATGATGGGCATCCAAATATGTTTAGTCAAGTGCTGAACATATTAGTGGATCAGGAATTAAAATAAAAATACGGGAAATATAAAGCTTATTTTATCCATTTTTAAATTAAATTCTTCCTAAAATAGTATGAATATATTGTATTAGGTTGTATTATATACGTTATCACTCGATAAATTGTAACAATTTTTTTACTGGAAGTCTGATAATACAGTAGGGCAGATTGGGGAGTTAAAATTCTTTGCACTCTGCCTCCAGGCTACAGGAGAGTTTTAGAATAGGATGTGTCCCTTTCACAAACTACACGTTGCTGATGGATTTGTAAGACTGTTGTATTTAAAAATCCTCACAACTTTGCATCTTATAAGAACACCCCTGTCGCTAAATGAAATAGGCCTAATTCACAGGAACGTGTAATACGTCTGTGTGACGGCTGTTAAAACAATGGCCGTCACACGTGTCTATGCAATTAAATGGGGCCATTCAGCGTGCAGCGTTTTTCACGCAGCGTGTTTCCGTTGCGTGAAACTCACTGCATGTCCTATTCTTGTGCGTTTTCAGTGCATAATGCACTCATTGAAGTGAATGGGTGCGTGAAAATCACGGACAGCACACGGATGCACATCCGTGTGCTGTCCGTGATTCACGCACAAGTTCATAAGAAATTAAGAGAAAAATAAATAAATACATAAACAAATATGCACATAAAGACATTAACCCTTTCATGACCAAGGTTCATTGATGCTCCTGTGTCCAGGTCAAATTTTCCATTTTTGATATGCACTTCTTTAAACGATAATATCTTTGGAACCGCTTTGAATATCACAACTATTTTTACTTTATTTTTTTACAAGACTTATGAGGCTTTTATTTTCTAGATTAGTTTAATTAATTCTGTGTTTTTAATTTTTATTATGAGCAGAGAAATCACTAAAAATGTAAAAAAAAAACCACTTTTTGCTAATTTTGATATATATTTATCTATCTATTCATCTATCTAATCTATCTGTCTATATATATATATATATATATATATATATATATATATACATACATACACTGTAGAGCTCTGTAAGAATTAGTCTCTTCTCTCTCGATTACCCTGGATCGCTGTGAGGGAGAGTGAAGAGGGCTATATACACACGGCCTTGAAAAAAATGGCAGTCAACAACAGATCAACTGTCAGTTTTCATGCCCATTTTGCATCAATGTGTCTCAAAATTTTAATCCATTTCCCGGCCGTATGACCGTTTTTAACCACCATTTGCCATCCGTTTTTCATGGACGTTAAAAAAAATGGATGAATTTTAATCATTAGGGTTTTTTTGTCCCAGCCCCCAGAAAACACCACAGTGCACATGTAGATAGTGACGCAATACCACTGTAGATAGTGCCACATTGCCCACATAGATAGTGCCAGTGCCCACATAGATAGTGCCCAGTGTAAATCGTGCCACAGTGCCCACATAGTGCCACAGTTCTCCCTGTAGATAATGTCCACATAGTGTCACACACAGTGTCCCCTGTAGGTAGAGCCAATATATTGCCACAGTGCCCTTGTAGATAGTGGCACACCCCCTGTATATAGCACCCCCCTGTAGATATCACCACACCCCCTGTGTATAGTGCCACCCATGTAAATAGTGCCACCCCCTGTACATAGCGCTACCCCACTGTAGATAGCAACATCCCCCCTGTATTTAGCAACATCCCCCTGCTGATAGCACCCCCCCACTGTAGCTCCCTGTAGGAGCGGAATCCACCTGGCCGAAGATTCCGCTCCTACGGGAAACCCTTGATGTCTCTGTCCATATATGGACGGTGATGTCAGGGGTTAACTCTGAAAGCGGAATCCCGTGCCGGAGCGGGGATTCGGCTCCAGGAGTAGCCCCTAACGTCACTGTCCATATATGGATAGTGACACCAGGGGCTTCTCCAGTAGCGGAATCCCCGGCACAGAGCAATCTGACACCGGGGATTCCGCTCCTAGAGAGAGCTGCTGATGTAATTGCCCATATATGGATAATGTCACCAGGGGCTTCTCCAGTAGCGGAAGTGTCAGCCGGGATTCCGCTCCTAGAGAGAGTTACTAACGTCACTATCCAAATGGACAGTGACATCAGGGGCTCTCTCTCGGAATCCCTGGCTAGCGTGATCTGACACCGGGGATTCTGCTCCTAGAGTCAGTTCAGGTAGCACTATCTACAGTGGGGGGTGCGATGCTATCTACAGCGGGAGGGGGGGTTGCTATCTGCAGGGGGGTGGCACTATCTACAGCGTGGCTGGATAGATGGCGGGGGCTCCCTCTAGGAGGGGTATTGTCGGCCAGAGCCCTGGTCAGGGATTCCGATGCTGGAGGGAGCTTAGGTGGCGCTATCTACAGAGGGTTTTGCGGGGGTTGTGGGTCGCACTATCTACAGTGGGGGGTATATTCCTGGGCTCTCAAAGCCCCGGCCGACATAACATTGCAGTGCTGCTCACACTGAAGCAGCACTGCACTCATTAAACCCCTTCCAGGCTGTGAACGTCTATATACGTGCTAACTGCACGGGGCAACGGCAGTTGGAACTTATATAGCCATATGGCAGTCATGAAGGGGTTAACAACTGATGCCACACGGAACACACACGGATGCCAAATGGAACTGAAACACATGACAAACGTGTCAGTTTTTTGCGAACACAAAACGGACATGTTCGTGTGAATTAGGCCTAAGGCTAATCGCTACGTACAGATATATCAATGGACAGTACAGAGCTCGGTGTAATGATGTTTTTTTACAAGTCATATACTAAGACCCATTTAAACGAGCGAATATTCTGCCGAATTAACTTTTTTACAAACGCTCATTCCCGATTATTGGCATGTGTTAACAGGGTAGCGATCAGCCGAAAAATGAGCAAACCCTCGTTCATCGGCTGGTCACATAGTTTGTGCAGACAATAAAATCATCTTTGTTGGCAGCAGATTTTCCCAACTAAACTGGCGATGTGCTGTCGCCAATAATGCAAACTGATTAAGACCGAACGATCATGTTAACAATCGTTTGTCCCCATACAGAAAGCTGAGGCATAGCTAGATTCTCCTTTACCCGGGGCAAAGATTCAGTTTGCCCCCCCGCAAACCTTTTTCCCGACATCTGCTTTCCCCTCGCCATGTTTGCTTTCTCGACCAATCAAAGAGGTGTAATTTTTTTCCACATTTTTTTAAATGTAACTTTAGCATAAAGCCATTTGTACAAGCAATATAGTTATATAAAGTAGAAAACATAACAAAAAATTAAAATAAAATATATTAAAGAGATCAGTATCTGACTAAAAAAATATTGTATAACTGAAGCTGATGAGACTATATGTGACATAATGAACAGCCTCCTCTTGTAGATAGTGCCACACAGCCCCTTGTAGAGACTGCCACATTCCCCCTTAGTAGATAGTAGCAGACAACCCCCCTGTAGATAGTGACACACACGCACATGCACGCGCACGCACACACACGCACACACACACACACACACACACACACACACACACACACACACCCTGTATATAGTGCTACAACCCACTCCCTGTAGATAGTGCCATTAGGGCTCCCTCTAGGAGTGGAATCCCCAGCCCCTAGCCATTAGAACACATTCATGCTTATCTACAGTATGTCCCAATAGTTCATAAAGACACAGTTGTCTAAGTACCGCCATATTCTTCTGATGCAGAGAACAGAGTCCCGTCGACTCTTTTCTCTCTTCCCTGATCATAGATGTCAGTGCAAGGCTGCTCACATGTATCTTACATGTCAGAGAGGAATGGAATACAACATGTTAGCAAGGCACAGGTAAGTACTAAAGTGGGACTGTTTGGCTGACACTGTTTCGGGTCTGCTATATGAGTGGAGGCTACATCTCTGGAACCAAAATACATTGGGAGAATTAGGGTCCCTTGAGCCCTTGTTGGGCACTCCAGAGAGTAGGAGACAAGGTGTAGAGGTGGCATTGTTTTTTACGGGAGTGGCAAAGAAGGGGTTTCTGCCTTCCTCGGATAAAGAGTTTAAAATAATAGGTTGAACTTGATAATTGCGTGTCTTTTTTTCAACATTATGGTGTTAATATGTTGTATTAATATCCTTGTACTGACAGTGTTAAAGGTAAACTGTCAGAAGTTTTGACGCCTAACAGAGTGATAACGGGGAGGGGGAGGGTATTTTAATTACACCTTTTTTTTTCAGCTATGCTAGTTGCATGACTGAGAAAATTATGTTTAATTCCCCCTTTGCACTTTTATTGCACCTTTATTGCCATTGAACTGTAATGTTTTATCTGTTATGGCAGGTGTAGTGGAATGGTGGTTGACTCGCTGGTGACTAAATTGTTTAGCACTGGGATATATGGCCCAGATGGCATTGTGGCTTAAATTATGCTGTGCAATAACAGCGCCAGCACATTGCAGCATGGCTACGCCGCGTTCTGACGCTGGGGGCAGCGCTTCTTTTATAAAATGGTGGTGTTCCAGGTGGAAGAAGAGGAACCTGGCTTTGGAGAGTGAGAGAGAGAATTGCTGCTAAAGAAACTGGAAAGTGAGATGTGGAGCTGCTTTGCAGGTGATGAGCACTAGTGTTGCTCCTTGAGCATGTTGCCAGGCAATAGTCATTTGGGCAGTGGTGAGTACGGGCAGCAGCCTCCGCACATGTGTCAGCCCACTACAAGTCAGCAAGCCAGTTCCGAGCCTAGCAAGCCAACACCTGTATCAGGGATGAGCGCCCTTGTGAGCCAGTCAGCCATCGTTCGCCAGCCTGAACAGCCATATCTAAGAGACTGTGCCTCTTATTTTAAGAAGGGTTTTGTGTTCTACTGTGGTCATGTGTGCCAACAACACTGGTTTAGTAAAGTTCAGTTGTCACAAAAGTCTCCTGATATCATTCCATCCATCCTGCGACAACCCTGTGTAGGGCCATACAACACCCTGGGCTATTCCCTATTTTTACAGTACTACCATAAGTCCTAGGCAGCATGCCTGCTGTCTTGGGGTTATATTCGACTCTGATCTTTTCTTTATTTCTTATACTCAATCACTAATAAATATATACCATGTCACCTGCACCTCAAAAACATCTCCAGAATGCGCCTTTTTCTTACTGTCGGAAAAGCAAAAACTGACATTGTTACTCTGATTCACTCTTACCTTGGTTACTTTAACCAGGGGCGTAGCTAGGGGGGGGGGGGGGTCAGGCTGGGCATGTGCCCCAGCGCAGCTTATAGGCGGGCACCAGCGCCACCTCCTCCTGCACTACAATTGTACCTGTATCTATAGGACACAGGTACAATTAGAAGTAATGAATGACCGGGCACGTTCCGTGCCTGGCCATTTAGCACCTTTCCACGAGTGAAGCAACTGGTACCTTTTGTACCAGTGAAGCTTCCGTCGATGAAAGGCGCTGATTGAAAGGGAAAATCATCCTGCCCAGCCAATCAGCGCCTTTCATAGACGCTGCGTTCAACCCCCAGGAGGCCTGCGCAGAAGAGAGCAGGTCTCCATGGCTGCCGGACGGCGTGGGAGTGGGATTTAGGTGAGTTTAAATGTATTTTTATTTTTTTAATTGTAATAAAAGTGTGTGGCTGTATCTACGGGGGGGGGGGACTTTGTCTACACGGGGGGGGGACTTTGTCTACACGGAGGGGACTTTGTCTACACAGGGGGGGGCTTTATCTACAAGGGGAACTTTATCTACGGGGTGGACTTTATCTACACGGGGGGGGGGGGCTTTATCTACACGTGGGGGGCTTTATCTATGGGGGGTGTCTATCTACAGGGGGGGCTATATACTGGGGTGGGCTGTCTATGGAGCACCATAAACAGGGGTGGGCTATAGCTACAGGGGGGCTATATAGATATAGCCCCCTGTAGATATAGCCCATCCCTGTATATCGCCCCCCTGTAGATATAGCCCACCCCTGTAGATATAGCCCACCCATGTAGATATAGCCCACCCCTGTAGATATAGTCCCCCTGTATATAGCCCACCCCTGGATATAGCCCACCCCTGGATATAGCCCACCCCTGAATATAGCCCACCCCTGAATATAGCCCCCCTGTAGATATAGCCCCCCTGTAGATATAGCCCCCCTGTAGATATAGCCCACCCCTGTAGATATAGCCCACCCCTGGATATAGCCCACCCCTGGATACAGCCCCCTGTAGATATAGCCCCCTGTAGATATAGACCCCTGTAGATATAGCCCCCCTTTAGATATAGCCCCCTGTAGATATAGTCCCCCAGTAGATAGCCCACCCCTCTATATAGTCCCCCTGTATATAGCCCACCCCTGTATATAGCCCACCCCTGGATATAGCCCACCCCTGGATATAGCCCCCTGTAGATATAGCCCCCTGTAGATATAGCCCCCCTGTAGATATAGTCCCCCTGTAGATATAGTCCCCCTGTAGATATAGGCCACCCCTGTATATAGTCCCCCTGTAGATATAGCCCACCCCTGTATATAGTATCCCACAAATAGCTCCCCCTATAGTGCTCCACAGAAAGCCCACCCCTGTATATAGCCCCCCTGTACATATTGTCCACCCCTGTATATAGTGCTATATAGTGTTTCCCAGATAGCCCACCCCTGTATATAGCCCCCCTGTACATATAATCCACCCCTGTATATAGTGCTCCACTAGATAGTCCACCCCTGTATATAGTGCTCCACAGATAGCCCACCCCTGTATATACTATATACAGGGGTGGGCTATCTGTGGAGGCTATATCTACAGGGGGCTATATACAGGGTTGGGCTATATGTGGAGCACTATATACAGGGTTGGGCTATATCTACAGGGGTGGGGTATCTGTAGAGCACTATAGGGGGAGTTATTTGTGGGACACTATATACAGGGGTGGGCTATATGGGGGCACTATCTACAGGGGGCTCTATGGCAGGCACTATCTACAGGGGGCACAGTGTGTGTGTGGGACACGGTGTATGGTGCTATTATAATTAGAGATGCAGTGTATGGCGCTATTATATTTAGGGGCGTAGTGTGTGGTATAATGATAACTTTATATTTATTTATAGGTGCAGAAATGTTGGAAAAGTGAGAAGCTGAAGACATTTGAATGGCAAACTGCAGAAATGGGCTGTGACCGGGAGAATTCATCATAGAGGTCTGGATCGGATGGATAAAAATAACTAGAATCTGAGACGTCACCGGTGAGTCACTTAATGTAAATGTTTATTCTGCCTCTAATCAGCACTGTAGTTACTGTATGATCTGCAGCGAGATGATGGGTGGTATGATTATGATATGATTTATTTTTTGTGAAACAGCATCTCCCAGCATATCCTTACCATTGTTCGGGCCATGATGGGAGCTGTAGTTTTACGCCGTACACACCTATACGGCAGGGGTTGCACTAAATTGAGCTGTATTTGTGCTGGTGCTGTATTTATGTACTGAGCTTGGTTCTGGGGCTGTATATATGCACTGAGCTTGGTTCTGGTGTTGTGTATAGAACCATATTGCTTGTAAAATGTACAAATGTATTTATGCTTGCGTTACATAAAAAGAAATGTGGAAAAGAAATGACACGTCGATTGGTAGAGAAAACAAACACGGCGAGGGGGAAGGAGATTGTAAAGGATCTGCCAGGCACTACGTCTGTGGATACTCCCAGGATTAATCAGTCGACACCTGAGGCCAGACCTCTTAGACTGACACCGGCTCCCACCAATCAGGGTGGCAGGCTCAGGAGTGGGAGAGCCTATCGCGGCCTGGTCAGTCGGAGTTAGCTCCGCCCCCTGTCCATTTATACCTGCCGTTTTCTCTTCCTCATTGCTTGTTATTCTTCTTGGATTCCTGGCCCCACTGTTGCCTTGCTCCAGCCTGCTTCTGCCGTGCTTCTGCCTAACTTCAGGTCCCGCTTATCCTGCTTCGCTCTGCCCCTGGCTTGCTTCCTGCTCCGTGCTCTGCGTTTGTATACTCCACTACATCCTGATCCTGACTGGCTCGTTCACCACTCCGTTTCCTCCCGGTGTTCCGTGGGCTACTGCCCCTTCCCTTGCTTGTTCCCTGTTTGTATCCCCTTGCACTTAGTCAGCGTAGGGACTGCCGCCAAGTTGTACCCCGTCGCCTAGGGCGGGTCGTTGAGAGTAGGCAGGGACAGGGCGGTGGGTAGATTAGGGCTCACTTGTTCCCTTCACCTCCTTCCTGCCATAACATAATAACAAGCCATGAAGAAGAGAAAACGGCAGGTATAAATCGACAGGGGGCGGAGCTAACTCCGACTGACCAGGCCGCGATAGGCTCTCCCACTCCTGAGCCTGCCACCCTGATTGGTGGGAGCCGGTGTCAGTCTAAGAGGTCTGGCCTCAGGTGTCGACTGATTAATCCTGGGAGTATCCACAGACGTAGTGCCTGGCAGATCCTTTACAGTTATGTTATGGCAGGAAGGAGGTGAAGGGAACAAGTGAGCCCTAATCTACCCACCGCCCTGTCCCTGCCTACTTGCAACGACCCGCCCTATGCGACGGGGTACAACTTGGCGGCGGTCCCTACGCTGACTAAGTGCAAGGGGATACAAACAGGGAACAAGCAAGGGAAGGGGCAGTAGCCCACGGAACACCGTGAGGAAACGGAGTGGTGAACGAGCCAGTCAGGATCAGGATGTAGTGGAGTATACAAACTCAGAGCACGGAGCAGGAAGCAAGCCAGGGGCAGAGCGAAGCAGGATAAGCGGGAACTGAAGCAAGGCAGAAGCACGGCAGAAGCAGGCTGGAGCAAGGCAGCAGTGGGGCCAGGAATCCAAGAAGAATAACAAGCAATGAGGAAGAGAAAACGGCAGGTATAAATGGACAGGGGGCGGAGCTAACTCCGAATGACCAGGCCGCGATAGGCTCTCCCACTCCTGAGCCTGCCACCCTGATTGGTGGGAGCCGGTGTCAGTCTAAGAGGTCTGGCCTCAGGTGTCGACTGATTAATCCTGGGAGTATCCACAGACGTAGTGCCTGGCAGATCCTTTACAGAGATGTCAGGAAAGAGGTTGGGCGCGCCAAACTGAATCTTTGCCCCGGGTGCTGGAGTACCTAGCTACGCCTCTGCTTTAACTTATTACTAATCGGTCTTCCCCTCACAAAAATTTCCCCTCTCCAATCTATCCTGAATGAGCAGCCAGGATCATCTTTCTATCCAACTGCTTCACCACTGCCTCTACCTTGTGCCAGCCACTGCACTTATTGCCCATTCACTTTAGAATTCAATATATACGTATTACTCTCACCTACAAAGCTCTCCACAGTGCTGCACCTTGTTACATCTTATCCCTCCTTTCTATCTACAACCCAACTCGCGCTCTACATATTGCCAATGATCTAAGATGAACATCCGCAATAATCAGAACCTCCCACTACACTTTTAGGCAAGCCTACCACATTCCATAAAATCACTCCTATCCTTTTCCCACTATTATTCCTCAATATTTGAACCCTTCATTCAACAGCATCTTGAACTCTAATGCTCTTCATATCTGTCATACACAGATACAGGCTGGGTGACTGGCTCATACAGTTTTATGTGTACTACCCTACTTTATAAAAGCGGGCTGGACCATTGTACAAGATTAGTACTTTTATCTTGCTTTACCCCCTATTTAATCATAGGTTGTCCTCACACCACTTATTTGATTTCTTAATTAGTTTCAATGTCTAATTCTGTTTGTACATGTTCTCTCTGAATTGTAAAGCGATTCGGAATATAAAGGGCTATATAAATAAAGATTATTATTAGCTGTTATGTTGTTAGGAAGCGTCTGTGTCTTTAAGATCGCCATGACTACTGATCTAGCTTCTGGGCGGTTCTGTTTACTTCCTGAGGCTATCCCACTTCTCTGTCTTCTTCCTATCAGGTGTTGGGTGGGGTAATTATGTCCTCCTCCCCCTTTTTTTGCTTGTGAATCTTCTCATTACCTAGGTGTTGTGATCAAGCTCTCACCTACCCTGTGCCCTAGACTCCTGGACTTCTTGGAAACTGACCTCGGCTTGTCTTTCGTTAACCCCTTGTTTACAGATTTTGATTATCTGCTCCCGGCTGGCTCTCACTTCGGTTGTACCTGATTTCCACTTGCCCTGTTTTGGACTTTCTGTTTACCCTCTGGCTGTCTGGTTATCCTGTTCTGGTATTGCCTGCATTGCCCCTCTTATCCAACACTGAACTCTGTTAGAACAACCTGGGTTCTGTGCAGCAAAACCATCCCGCCTTGCGGGGGGCTCTGGCGAATACCTCAGAGTAGCCTTAAATTCTGTCGATCAGAGTTGTGACAGATTTGGGGTAGCGGTTTTATTTTATTTGCTTACTCCCGACAGTCTCTGGCAGCCTTTTGGGAATTACGCAACCAGTGATTCCATAGCATATGTGGTCACTGTATGTCAGTATTATTTGAGCAGGCAATGTTTTTCCACTACTCTGTCATCCAATTTTTGTGCTCTTTTGCCCACTGGAGTCTTGCCTTTCAGTTTTCCTTAGACAGCAATCCCACCCAAACTGATCGTTTGCTGTTATAGCCCATACCTGCTAAGGAACCACGAGTTGTGCTTTCGAACACGTGAGTTTGTTGCGCCAGCATTGTATTTGGCTGCAATTTGCTTGACTGTGCTCTGCCTGTCCGTCAGAACAATTCCTGACATCCACCGCTGACCCATTTGGTTGACAAGTTGTTTACATTCACATGATCACCTTTCGCTGGATGTTTTTCCTTGATCACGCCATTCTTTGTTTGCTCTCTTTGCATGAGAAAACCCCAGAATGATTGGCAGCTTTTGAAATACTGGCCCAGGGTAACCTAGCACCGATGACCTAGCTCCTTCAAAGCCGCTGAGATTTCCCCCTTCTAATGTGGATTCACACTGAAACTGATCCACGGAAAAATTGCTCGATTGATTTTATGATGCACTCCAGGATCACGTGTCTTTTTTCCATATAGGGAAGCTCCAATCATGAATGGGCAGGTTTCTCTAATAAAGTGGCCATTCAGTGTATAATTAGACCCAGCTTGGTATGGTTATTTGTTGACTGTATACGAGTACACCACATAGAGATCGAACCTGCCCTGGGGTACTGTACATGTATCAAGAGTTTGATAATTTAGTTACTATGTATTTCCAAAGATTCTCAATGTGTACAACTGTAAAATAACATTTATAGATGAACATACCATTTAAAAAGGGTCAATTTTGTGAACCTGAAATAAAATACATAATAATTTTTTCACAATTGAAAGCAGGTCTTACTGTGATGTTTAATTTTTATTATACTTTAGGAAATATTGCTGAATGAAATCCTAAACATTGTGCAAGCCATCTTTCTATTGTTACTATTTGTATGATTGTGGTTCTGGCATACTATGACAACATTAGCTGGCATAGCCATCAGCTACCATATGTTCCGCTTTGTTGTTTTTATTGCAGTACATTCACTATACCTAAAAGAGCTGTTCAAATATGCTGGGGATTTTTTTTTCCATAGCTGTACAATGCTGTTGCTGTACAGAAAGGTTAAAGCATGCCTATAGTTATAACTTTTTTGCAAATAAATAAGACTGCAATATATATTAGTGTGGCATCTTTCTCACATTCCAACAGTCTATAGCTGCCCTTTCTCTGCAGGAATACTTTCTATGAGGGTATGTGCACACGAGAAGTGACCTTTACGTCTGAAAAGACAGACTGTTTTCTGGAGAAAACAGCTGCCTCGTTTCAGACGTAAAAGCTCCTCCTCGCATTTTGCGAGGCGTCTTTGACGCCCGTAAATCTTGAGCTACTCTTCATTGACTTCAATGAAGAACGGCTCAAATTACGTTGCAAAGAAGTGTCCTGCACTTCTTTGCCGAGGCAGTCATTTTACGCGTCGTCGTTTGACAGCTGTCAAACGACGACGCGTAAATGACAGGTCGTCTGCACAGTACGTCGGCAAACCCATTCAAATGAATGGGCAGATGTTTGCCGACGTATTGTAGCCCTATTTTCAGACGTAAAACGAGGCATAATACGCCTCGTTTACGCCTGAAAATAGGTCGTGTGAACCCAGCCTAAATGTCCAGAATCCCGCTCGGTGCTTCCAAAATGAGCCTAGAGTAATACAGTAATCGCAGGAAGGAGGGAGTTACACCTGCAGTTTTTCTTTCTCTATGCGAGACTGCATGGCTATATGCTGTGGGGGAGGGGAGAGAAGTGGGGAGACGCCTGATTGGCTCAGAGTGATGAACACAGCAGTACAGTAGATCCGCAACAGGTAAACATAAAATATACAGTTTGAAAGATAGAGGGATGAAAAAAATCTTTGCACTACATTTAAAAAGGCTGTCACCAGTTTATAACTTCCCTATCTCCTACCTAATCTAATAGGCACTTTGATGTAGATAACTATTGTTTTTTTTGTTTTTTTTTTTTTAAAAGTTCATTATTGACCAAGTTATGAAAATTTTTCGATTTATACAAATTTTTCCTAAATGCCCAATTGGGCGTTTTTTTCTATTCACCAAGTTGGCATTGTATAGAAAAGTGTATGATGCTGACCAATCAGCGTCATACACTTCTCTTCATTCCAGCCCAGCTTGATTCACAGCACAGCGTGATCTCGCGAGATCACTGTTTGACATCACTTCCTCCCGCAGGTCCTTCACCGGAGCGACGAAAGACTGAACAGACATCGCCTCCAGCCACTGCAGATTCTAATAAAAGTCTTGGCCTGGCTGGAGGCAATGTCTGTTCAGTCGGGCATTTAGAAAAAATTAGCATAAACGTTTTTTGTTTTTTTTAAAAAAAACAACAGTAGTTATCTACATCAAAGCGCCTATTTGATTAGGTAGGAGATAAGGAAGTTATAAACCGGTGACAGAGCCTCTTTAATACACACATACTGCTGCCTAGGGTGTGATAAGGTTTTATTTCTCTCTTTTGTAACAATATTTCCCCAACAGGGGCTTTTCTGGTTTATGTAACTAAACTCCAAAAGGGTTATCTTATGAATAATTTTCATACCAAAAGTTCAGTAAGACTGTTAATATCTGTTTATAAGTAATTTGCAGGGTTTCTGGCATATAAAAATACCTTTCTCGTTTGTTTTTTTTGTTGCTTCCCTATGTCCTCCTTGGTGCTGCTGCTAATCTGTGTTCTAAGCTTAATCAGTCTCCTTCCCCTCTTACAGCAGAAAATATAGTCCCTTCTTATTTTCCCTGAAGATAAGTAACATAAGATACAGACTAGTGAAGATATATACTGTGTGGCATCCACTGTATGCACTCCCATAGAAACCAATGAATATATAATGAAATAAAACAAGAAAGTCTGAATGGGCATGTGCAGGAGTTTTATCTGCTATCAGGATGCAGAGCCTTACAGTCCTTTCAAGCTGGAAAGAAGGAGTCCCTTCGGCTATACTGCCATGCTACAGCAGAGGCTCTGCTCCTTCCCTGACAAGAAACTGAAAACCTAAAAGAGCAGAAACCCACTCCTACTGGCTACTTTGCAGTGAACATAGGATCAATATGCAGTGAACTGGCTGTGGGAGGGTGACTGAGCATGTGTGTCCATCAGCACTCAGCTCATTAGGTGGATGTGCACATTGCTTTACACATTGAACGCCAGATGGTGCTATATTATGTAAGTAAATTACATATATGTTTATGTTTTTAACAGCATGTAAATGGCAAACATTGTTAATTTTTTAGGATCTGTACAATGAATATGATATTTACACCATGTTCCAAATTATTATGCACATTGGATTTAAGTGTCATAAACATTTAATTATTAGTTTTTCAATTAAACTCATGGATGGTATTGTGTCTTAGGGCTCTTTGGATCATTGTAATCAATCTCAGACACCTGTGATAATTAGTTTGCCAGGTGTGCCCAATCAAAGGAAAACTACTTAAGAATGACGTTCCACATTATTTAGCAGGCCACAGGTTTCAAGCAATATGGGAAAGAAAAAGGATCTCTCTGCTGACGAAAAGCGTGAAATAGTGCAATACCTTGGACAAAGTATGAAAACATTGGATATTTCAAGAAAACGTAAGCGTGATCATCGTACTGTGAAAAAATTTGTGGCTAATTCAGAGCACAGACGGGTTCGTTCAGATAAAGGCATAATGAGGAAGGTTTCTGCCAGACAAATTAATAGGATTAGGAGAGCAGCTAAAATGCCATTGCAAAGCAGCAAACAGGTATTTGAAGCCGCTGGTGCCTCTGGAGTCCCGCGAACCTCAAGGTGTAGGATCCTCCAGAGGTTTGCAAGTGTGCATAAAGCTATTATTCGGCCACCCCTAAACAATGCTCACAAGCAGAAACGGTTTCAGTGGGTTCAGAAATACAAGACAAATTTTCAAACCGTGTTGTTTACTGATGAATGCCGCGCAACCCTGGATGGTCCAGATGGATGGAGTAGTGGATGGTTGGTGAATGGCCACCATGTCCCAACAAGGCTGATACGTCAGCAAGGAGGTGGCGGAGTCATGTTTTGGGCTGGAATCATGTGGAGAGAGCTGGTAGGCCCCTTTAGGGTCCCTGACGGTGTGAAAATGAACTCAGCAAAGTACGTAGAGTTTATGACTGACCACTTTCTTCCGTGGTACAAAAAGAAGAACCATGCCTCCGTAGCAAAATTATCTTCATGCATGACAATGCACCATCTCATGCTGCAAAGAATACCTCTGTGTCATTGGCTGCTATGGGCATAAAAGGAGAGAAACTTATGGTGGGCCCCCCATGTTCCCCTGACCTCAACCCTATTGAGAACCTGTGGAGCATCCTCAAGCAAAATATCTATGAGGATGGGAGGCAGTTCACATCAAAACAGAAGCTCTGGGAGGCTATTCTGACATCCTGCAAAGATATTCAAGCAGAAACTGTCCAAATACTCACAAATTCAATGGATGCAAGAATTTTGAAGGTGATATGAAAGAAGGGGTCCTATGTTAACATGTAACTTGGCCTGCTAAGTTTTTTTTTATTGAAAGAGCTTTTCTGTAAATATGACCTCCTGATGCTGCAAATTCAAGAAATTACTATTTTAGTTCTCTTTACAACCTTTAAAATGTTTTGATCTCCGTTGTGCATAATAATTTGAAACAGTGCATTTTGAGTTTTTTACTTCTAGAAAAAAATCTGTTATCAATAGGAGATTTGTTCAATAAAATTTGCATTATACTCCAACGGCTGATGGCTTGAAGATTATACGGACTGTCATGTGCATCGACTATTTAGGAAAATCAGCGAAAAATAACATTTGCATAATAATTTGGAATGCGGTGTAATGGTTGGACAACCCCTTTATTGATACTTTATATAAAAAGCTATTGAACTTTCTAACACACCTTGGGTTTAAACATGACTACTTTCAAGGTGTCTGTTTGCTATAAGTAAATGGGAACATTGTTGTTTACATGCAGGCAATGGCATTGCTTGAACCTCAACACTTCTAGTGCAGCCTGGGGTATTACAGTAAAGTGGGCAATTGGTGTAGCTTCTACAATTTTTATAGATGTAAGTCTCCAATAATTTGCTAGTGACTGAATAATACAACCATACAGTAAATGAATAATAACTACATGCAGTGGCCAAATAATACCACCGTACTGTGACAAAATAATACTACGATACTGTGACTGAATAATACCACCATACAGTAAATAAATAACTACATACAGTGACCAAATAATACCACCGTACTGTGACAAAATAATACTGCCATACTGTGACTGAATAATACAACCATACAGTGAATGAATAATAACTACATGCAGTGACCAAATAATACCACCATACTGTGACAAAATAATACCACCATACATTGACTGAATAGTACCACCATTCACTGACTGAATAATACCACCATACCATGACTGAATAACATCACCATACAGTGACTGAATAATACCACCATACAGTGACTGAATAATACCACCATACAGTAAATTAATAACTACATACAGTGACCAAATAATACCACCATACTGTGACTGAATACCATACAGAGATCGAATAATACTGTATCAACCCTATATTAATTAAACAATACTATCATGCCATGACTGCATAATAAATCTGGTAAATTTAGAATTGTCTGCCTGTTTAATTGTCTTTGTATGTCTTCTATAAGCAGCTGTGCATTAGCGCCACTCATTTGTACATTTTTTTTTACCTTTGTTTTTGATAAATGGGGCTACTTTTATAGCTTTACCACGTCCACTATTTGTCACAGCTTAACAATGCCACACAAATGTTCAGCAATTTTGGTACAATTTTAGATGCAAATTTTAACTTCTACAACTTTTACCAAAATTAAGATTTAACTAAATATAAAATTTTGTACTTATTTGCCATTTTTCTACATGTACGTGCCCTGATAAACCCTGGCATAACTACAAAGTCAAATTGACTGGTATTACATTTCATAGCAGGAGTTTGATACATTCAAGAAGATTTATATGATAAGCAAAGTGATAATATCCTTTCTTTCGGTATGAAAGAAATAACAAAGGCATTTGCGACTAACGCCATATTTTGGGCAGATTTACCACTATTTTAACCTCAGTGATACATACATGAATCCAAATTATTTATATGAGTCCATTATAAAAAAAATCATGTGATTCAAGTCTTTCAGGATTTCTGAAGTATTCCTCATATTCCGCTTTGTTTAATTTTTGCAATAGTCATAAAAGGGAAGGAATATGGGGACAATATTTTTAAAATGTATTAGTTGAAATGTTTTTAAAAACATTTAATAACATTACATTTATTAGCATAAATAGTTTTAGTATATTAATAGAAATGAAATAATTACTTATATCTAAAGCTCAGTTCTCACTGGCGCTGTGTTCTGTTCTCTCAGGTTACCCATGTTTTTGATGGCAAGAATAGTTTAGTCTGCAGCACGGTTTTTACACCCAAAAAATTAAAATCCAACAGACACCGGACGGACCGCATTATAAGTTAATGGGATTCTTACGGATGAATATGTCATAGCTGTCATCGCTTCGTTATGAATGGAACCATTGTGGAAGTGTGAACAGACACCTAGTGCAAAGAGATTTAACAGCTTTCTAGGAAGGGAAATACTTTTAAATAATAGCTTGCGTTTCCAAAGATTACTGTGTACAACACAGTAATGTAAGTGAATGTGGTTGCGTTGCAACACGCAAGCTGCTGCGGCCATCGCAAAAAATCCAAACTCTTTGAGACTGTCGAATCACAGTTGTGGAAGCTTGCGGGTCGCAACACAGCAACATTCACTTTTATTAGGGGAGATTCACACGAACGTTGCGTTTTTGCGCGCGCAAACAACGCAGCGTTTTGCGAGCGCAAAAACCATTTGACAGCTGCGTGTGTCATGCGTGTCTGATGCGCGGCTGCGTGATTTTCGCGCAGCCGGCATCATAGAGATGAGGCTTGTCAACGCCCGTCACTGTCCAAGGTGCTGAAAGAGCTAAATCTTTCAGCACCCTCGACAGTGAATGCCGAACACAACAGCGAAAAACCTGTACAAAAAAAAGATAAAGTTCCTACTTACCGAGAACTTCCCGGCCGTTGCCTTGGTGACGCGTCCTTGGTGACGCGTCCTTGGTGACGCGCCTCTCTTGACATCGGGCCCCACCTCCCTGGATGACGCAGCAGTCCAAGTGACCGCTGCAGCCTGTGATTGGCTGCAGCCTGTGCTTGGCCTGTGATTGGCTGGAGCTGTCACTTGAACTGAAGTGTCATCCCGGGAGGTCGGACTGCAGGAAGGAGACAGGAGTAATCGGTAAGTTAGAACTTCGGGTTTTTTTTACAGGTTAATGTATTTTGGGATCGCAAGTCACTGTCCATGGTGCTGAAACAGTTTAACTCTTTCAGCACCATGGACAGTGACTATCTCCTGACGTCGCGTACCGATAATTTTTTTGCCGGGATCGGCCAAAACGAGTTTGGCCGAACCCGGTGAAGTTCGGTACGCAAAGACACTCCGTTTGGATGTTCGGAAACAGAAAAGCACGTGGTGCTTTTCGGTTTTCATTCATCCTTTTCACTGCTGTTGCGCGAATCACGCTCGTCCCACGGAAGTGCTTCCGTGTGGTGCGCGTGATTTTCACGCACCCATTGACTTCAATGGGTGCGTGATGCGCGAAATACGCAGAGTTATTGAACCTGTCGCGCATTTTGCGCAGCAGACAAACGCTGCGCAAAAAGCACGGACTGTCTGTACTGCCCCATAGACTTGTATTGGTCCATGCGTGCCGCGTGAAAACCACGCGGCCCGCACGGACCGAATACACGCTCGTGTGAATCCCCCCTTATTGTGAGGTATGCAGTGCGACAGAGCGATCTTTGGATGCTCGACCTGTGTAGTGGTTAAAGTCACTGTGTAGCCATAACCTAAACCATGAATTTGAAAGTAAGAAACAATGTCTGTGCAGTAAAGTACCCACAACAGCTCTGTGTGGTACTGTAACTCAGACCCCTGTTCAAGTGAAAGACGAAAGATTATCTGCAGTACCATACACAGCCACATGGATGAGAGTACCGATGTGTAATGTACTGCAATGAAGGACTTCCACAGCTTTCTGCCTCTAAAAGGGCTCAGGGAATTGGATAGTATCTGAGTGAGTACACTTACAACTGTAGTGTCTGTGCATTACATAGTGTTTAAAAGAAAGAATTGTGTTTTCTGAATTTTTAAATCATAGAGTTTATTAAGAAGGGATGATGTACACAATAGATGCACTACACCACACAATGAAAATCTCTTAAAGAAATGACACCTAGCACAGTTTTATGGATATTCTGATAGAGCACTCAGGTTATATCTTTATGACAATGATACCTCTTATCAAAATAGAACAATACAAACGGTATCACTGGAAGAGCGTAACTTTATTATTTCATGTAAACTGGTATTTTATGTGTCTTAAATTGAAGAAAATCAGCCTCACTAACACAGATTAAAAAATATGTTTTAGTCTGCAGTTGCTAGGCAACGATTCAGGTATGACGCACCTGATCTTTAAGTGAATCTCTGTAGCACAGTATAGTTCTATTCACAGCTGTGTTTACAGTATTTAATAATATCTTTAGTGGTTTATAAATACCATATGAATGGATAACTTTTAACCTCAGGTCAAAATTATTTATCCATTGCCAGAAAACAGCACAATACAAGGGTACTCTTTTATAAGTATGCTCGTGGGAAGGGAAGGTCGGCTCTTATTATCTGTACAATGTTTGCTTTTTTAGCATCATGTACTACAAATTGTATACATACACAAAACGTAATACATTGGTTGAAGAGGAGAAACAAGGACCGCACATCCACAATATTAATCAATGAACATGACAGAGACGTAGCTAGGTTCTCCAGTACCCAGGGCAAATATTAAGTTTGGTGCACCCCCCCCCCCCCCCACTGAACCTCTCTCCCGACATCTCTTTCCCCCTCGCCAAGTTTGTTTCCCCTATATACCAAGCTTTGTACATATATACAGCACCAGAACAAAGCTCAATACATATATACAGTACCAGAATCAAGCTCAGTACATATATACAGCACCAGAACAAAGCGAAGTACAAAAATACAACACCAGCACAAATAATGCTCAATTTAGTGCAACTCCTGCCATATAGGTTTGCACTAAATTGTATACAGCTCCCAGCATGGCCCAAACAATGGTAAAGATATGCTGGGAGATGCTGTTTCACAAAAAAAAAAATCATACTACCCATCATCTCGCTGCAAATCATACAGTGACTACAGTGCTAATTAGAGGCAGAATTAACATTTACCTCTAGTGACTCACAGTTGACGATCTCAGATTCTAGTTGTTCTTTTTCTCTTTTCTTCTCCATCTGGTCCAGACCTCTATGATGACTTCTCCCGGCCACAGCCCATTTCTGCAGTTTACAACTCAGATGTCTTCAGCTTCCCACTTTTCAAACATTTCTGCACCTATAAAAAATGATAAAGTTCTCATGGTGCCAGACACTGTGCCCCTAAATATAATAGCACCATACACTGTACCTCTAATTATAAAAGCACCATACACTGTCCCTGATTATAATAGCACCATACACTGTGTCCCACTCTGCCTCCTATAGATAGTGCACCCCATAGAGCCCCCTGTAGATAGTGCCCTACATAGATTCCCCCTGTAGATAGTGACCGCCATAGAGCTCCTGTAAGCCCCTTTAAGCCTCATTACACATATAGCCACCCCTATAGTGTCCTACATTTAGCCCCCCCTGTATATAGTGCCCCACATATAGCTCCCTCTGAAAATAATGCCCCACATGTAGCCCTCCCTATAGATAGTGCCCCACATATAACACCCCCTGTATATAGTGCTCCATATATAGCCCACCCCTGTCTATAGTGCTCCACATATAGCCCACCCCTGTATATAGTGCCTCACATATAGCTCCCCTATAGTGCTCCATATATAGCCCACCCTATATATAGCCCCCTGTAGATATAGCCCACCCCTGTATATAGTGTCCAACATATAGCCCACCCCTGTAGATAGTGCCCTGCATATATCTCCCCTATAGATAGTGCTCAACATATAGCCCACCCCTGTATATAGTGCGTCACATATAGCTCCCCCTATAGTGCACCACATATAGCCCACCCCTGTATATAGCTCACCCTGTATATAGTGGCTCGCATATAGCTCCCCCTATAGTGCTCCACATATAGCCCCACCTCTCTATATAGCCCACCCTCTAGATAAAGCCAACCCCTGTATATAGCCCGCCCCTGTAGATAATGTCACACATGTTTTTTAGGATGAAAAAACAATAGCATGACATACTCACCTTAATCCTGTTCCCAGGCGGTCCTGTGGCAATGCAGACCTGCTCTCTTCTGAGCAGGTCTGCTGGGGTTGAACGACGCAAGCGGCGCGATGACGTCATAGCGCCGCTTGCGTTGTTGAAAGGCGCTGATTGACAGGGCAAGTTATTCTGCCCCGCCAATTAGCGCCTTTAATAGATGCAAGCATCGCACGATGATATCATCGCGCCGCTTGCATCTATGAAAGCCACTGATTGGCAGGGCACTATGACTTGCTCTGTCAATTAGCACCCTTCAACGACTCAAGCGGCGTGCCGCTTGAGTAGCTGAAAGGCGCTGAATGGCCGGGCACAGAACGTACCCGGCCATTCATCGCCTATAGTGCATGAGGGGGTGGTGGCTGCTGGCTTCAGTGGTGCCTCCACCCCGTCAGAGAGGCAGCAGGCCACTGTCATGGATGGTGCGGCCCTGGCGCCCCCCACCTTCACTCTTAGCTGTGCCCGGGCACATGCCCCGCCTGCCCCCCCTAGCTATGCCCACGGAATATGCACATGAGGTTCTTAGTTAACGTTTTGATTAAATTGTCACTGGCAAGCCCACTTGCCACTTCACAGCAATCTCCGATAAGTGGGTCTCTACTTTATTGGTTGCCGCATTGCGGCGCCTGCAGTGGTTGGCTCCGGGCCACATTCCCACACAAGTGCAGCACCACAGCAACAGACACCACCACACAGCACCACAACAAGTGAAAAGATGGAATGAACTCACCTTTAGATGTACCCCCAGTGGCCAACTGAGAGCACATGAGCAGAAACACTTAAAATCAGTTGGGTTAAAAGCGTGGAGTGCTGGTACCAGAAATTGCAAAAAAGGGAAATACTCTATAAATATACTGGTTGAAGAGGAAAAACAAGTACCCCACATCCACAATATTAATTAATGAACAAGAGGTTCTTAGTTAACATTTTGATCAAATTGTATAAGCCCACTTGCCACTTCACAGCAATTTGATCAAAATGTTAACTAAGAGCCTCATGTTCATGTTCATTGATTAATATTGTGGATGTGCGGTCCTTGTTTTTCCTCTTCAACCAGTACAAAACTTAATACTGTTTGTTTTTTTTGCCAACAGAGAGCAAATGTTCTTACCTCCCTAATAACCACCGGTCAGCAGTTAAAAATTGATTATGTACATTTTATGGTAAACATCTAAGTGCAAAGTGTATAATGACTTTTTGCGATATCACTTGTCTATTCACCAGCCAATGACTTTGTAAGACAAGATGATAGCAGATATATAGATGGAAAAATGTTCAATATCCAATAGGTGGAGTTTGGCTGAGCAATTATATCCCTTAGTAACTGTGATTCTAGTAGATGTGCATGGTATTAGTACGATAACATAAAGTGTGGGGACAGACAGTTGCAAAGCTGCATTGTAGTTTGAAATCACTTGACCTACAGTTGTGCTGCTGCAAGCTGACTGCACCTAGATGCCGAGAAGAGATTCCCAAGCCTTTTTCAAGATGGTAGGTGAGTTTGTGCCAGGTGTCACAGCTCTGATCCTAGCGACAGCCCTGGTATGGACACTTGGCAGTGCATGCATTGGGCGCACGGCCGCCTACCCAGAAGGATCTGTAGATGGTCTGGCCAATCTGCTAGCTGGCCGTTCAGGAGGCCTGGCCAACGTCCGATTCAGCGCAGGCCTATCTTAAACATTGTCAACCTGCTGTTCTTTATTTAATTCTGGTTAGTGTGTATTACTATTGTTGTTCCTGTTTATTGATCTGGCTACTGTTTAGCTACTCTTCCGAATATCCCTCCACTGCTGAACTGTGTTTGACCCCGTATTGATTGATCTTCGGTTTCCCTGCTGGGTTTGGAAATTGTTTTAGCTCTGACCTTCTCTCTTGATAACCCAGTATTGACCATTGGCATTGTCTGTTATTTCTCCTTGCCTGTTTACTCCTCCAGTCATCGGCTACTCTGCAAACACAACCTGGGGATTCGCAGCAGCGAAGACCCATTCCCTGTATAAGGGATAAAGGGTGAAGAACTGTGGTCCTTTTGACTCTGCTTACCAAAGTAGCCAGTGCAAAGACTGAATTTGAAAGCACTTTTGCTAGACAGGTTGTCCATGATAGCAGGCAAATAGATTACAATTTGATTTCACCAGAAGATACTACACAATGGTAGCGGTATAGTATATCCACAATAGATATGAAACTTGGTAATTGACCACTAGATTTCACACTGACCCAAATGATCATACTTTATATAGACAAAATAAAAAACATTTGAATAAAAGAAATCTGAATCCTCGGTTAATGAATCCCCTTCACTTTTCTTAGTTCCTGACGATCTATGTTCTGCAATATAAAAAAAAGAATGTGTCCATTTGAGCAAACATTCCCTGGGGTACACAGGAGGGAGGGGGATAAAGTTTCTATTTTTATTTCTAATTATTGTTTAAGGACACAGTCTGTGGGGAAATATCTGTTTGAAATTTACTGAAGTCCTTGGTATGACCTTGACTAAAGTTACATTGTCTTATGGTATACAAGGCAAAAAAAATGAAGTAAAAATTATCTTCGGTAGTCCTGTATAAAATTACTGTATATATCTGAATACTGAAAACATGTCAGAACAATATAAATGATCTATAACACGATTAAGAATTGTCATATACATTTATTACAAAGTATGATACAGTTTTATACAGATTAGGAGTAAGGAAATTACCCATATATTAACCCCTTAACAACTATGCCTATTTTGGCCTTAATGACCTTGACTAAAAGTGTTTTTCATCGTAGCATTCCAAGAGCAATATCTTTTTGATTTTCTGTCGAGGTAGTCGTCTGAGAGCTTGTATTTTATCGTACAAATAGTTTTTTTTAATGGTACCATTTTTAGATACATATAATATATTGATGAACTTTTATTAACTTTTTTTTGGGGGGGATTTAAAATAGCCTAGCTATTCTGGCATTGTTCTTTCCTTTTTAAATGTACGGCATTCACCACGCGGTGTAAATAACATGTTACTTTTATTCTATGGCTCGGAATGATTACGGCCATACCAATATGTATAGTTTTTTTTATGTTTTACTACTTTTGACAATAAAAGCACTTTTAAACAAAAATATTTTGTTTTTAGGTTGCTGCATTCAAAGAGCCATAGACATATGTGGGCTTGTTTTTTGCTGAACGTGATTGGTACCATTTTGGCATACATGCGACTTGTTGATTAACTTTTAATATTTTTTTTCTTTGGGGGGGGGAATGGAAAGAAAAAGCAATTCTGTCTTTGTTTTATTTATTTCATTTTTTTGTATGGTATTTACTATGCCATTTAAATAACATGTTAACTTTAATCTTCAGGTTGTTAAGATCGTGGCGATTTCATATACCGGTATGTGTATTTTCAGACTTTACTAAATGAAACCACTTTTTATGGAAAAATTGTTTACCTTGTAATAAACTTTTTTTTAACTGCATTTAATTATTATTTTTAGCTTCACTTCATAAAACGATCTTCTAATCGCTGACATAATGATTTGGTGTAAATAATATTCCAAAGCATTACTGCCTGTCAGTGTAAAACTGACAGGCAGTCTATTGGGTTGTGCTTAACATGCACCTCCTAAGAGGTATATAGTCATGACATGCTAGAGGGCCTTTTTTAGGCCCTCGGCTGCTTTAGCAATCCATTGGCGGCCAGCGATTGCATTCGTGGGCCGCCAATGGGGGACAGAGGGAGATGCCTTCCTCTGTCAAACCACTTAAATGCCATTGGTACTGTTGACCACAGCATTTATGGGGAATGATGGTTTCTTCTTGGATATCAGTCACAGCCGGTTCCTGCAGTAATCATCTGGGCACAGTTTATGTGCCCACGAGATCACCATCACAGACATGCATATTGGCATGCAGCAAAGGGACTCTTTCTCTGATGTACATGTATGTGATATTGCGGGAAGGGCTTAAAGAGGTTTTCTGGGAATTTAAGAGTTTTAAACTATGTAGATAAATGTGATCTTTTTAAGTGAAAGTCTTCAGTTTATTTTAGTGCCGGTGCTTGTTTTCTAAGCTCTGCAGCCATATGCGAGTAATATAGACACAGGTGATGCATGTAAATTCCATGATCGTATTATCCAATGACATTTCTAGAGCCATTAAACACTGCAGTCATGTGACTACGGCATGGGATATAATTGTAGATGACACATTATTATTTTTGTTTTATCATAAGTAGAATTGAGAAAAAAAGGAAATAAAGTGTATTGCTAAACTGCATGATTTTACTTAGAGTGTACCTTTAGAGTTGCTTATGGGTGTATCTCGCACCAGAAGTTTAAATGTGATGGGGAGACACAGCCGGCAGATTGTGCGGTACTATTGCTGAGGCCATTGTACATCACTGATAGCTCCTATGCAGTAAAGGCTTCCAGCACTGTACAGCTGCCTCGGCAATAGTATCACCCAACACAAGGAACAAGTAATTGAAAACCCACAAAATCCATCCAAGATTCTTTAACAATGCATTTTAAGTGTCACCTGTTTCTTGGGTGTTTCAAAAATAAATTACTGTACAGTATATATTACATACTAGACTAACTTGTTACCTGGTCACCTCATTTTTTTTTTCATTTATACATATAACAAAAGATCACAACATTTATCAAATCTGTACAATTTATACATCACCCTCCCACTTGATTTCAACCAAGAGGAGACAGAAGTAAAAAAAAAAATAACCATTGCTACTATATCCCATACTTTTCCAGCCAGTAAGCCCATCTTTTCTGATGTTCTTGTATTCCCTTCATTTCCATTATACATTTTTTTAGCACACTCCAAAAAATTATTTGCCTGCACTTAAGCCTCGACTTTATGTGGGTCCGCTCCCTTCCAATGTTGGGTATTTTGGCTTCTTACTATTTGCAGGCTTTTAAATCCCATTGGAACATTAGACCTCAGTCCTCTAATAGTCAGTTTTAATATCCATTAAATATTTACCGTTTCATGTTACATTTAACTTGTCAATTTTTTCGACCCAGTAGCCGTGAAGCTTGGGACATCGCCACATAATATGAAATCATTCTGCATTGAGTTTTACATCTAGGACACTGAAACTAATGCTCTGGGCTATAATACATCATATATATAATATAGAGTTGTGACATTCTATAAGACTGATTCTTGGTCATCTCTGCAACCATCTCTAGAGAGTCCCCTCACTGTTCAGACTAGATCGCCCCCAGGGCCCTTCACCATCTGATATAGCTAGAGTACAAATGTTATCCTCTAGAGCAGGGGTCAGGAACCTTTTTGGCTAAGAGAGCCGTAAACGCCACATATTTTGAAATATAATTCCGCGAGAGCCGTACAATATGTTTAAAGGGCCATTGACAGATCAATCGCTCCAATGTTCACTTAGTACAGCAAGGAATGCTCCTCCCTGCTGTATAAAGCCACAACTGGACTGAAACAATGGTAATTAGCAGTAAAAAAATTAAATAAATAACTTACATTGTGAGCTTGCGATGCATGACATCAGTCCAGCAGTCTGGCTTCTTCTTTTTCCTGCGCATGACTGGAAGCTGGCATTCTTCCCACCTGATGTTGAGAGAATGCCAGCTTTGAGGCATTCGCAGAAGAAAGAAGCTGGAATGTTGGACATGTCACACAACGCATTGTCAGTTATGTCAATTATCTATTTTATTATTTTACAGCGAATTATTGTTTAGGTCCAGCGGTGGCTTAGTGCAGCAGAGAGGAACACTCCTTTGTGTACTAAGTGACCGCTGGAGCAATTGTATCTGTCAGTGGCCCTTTTAAAAGTGTTGGTCTTACAGAAAATGAACAAAAAAGAGAGGCTCAGACCCATCTGGGAGACCTCCAGAGCTGTAATAAAGCGCTCAGAACAGATTTTTGCCCTGATAGTGGTCCTTTAAATCAGTTTCTTATGCCCACAAGAGATTAATTTAAAGCCCCCAAGAGTGTAATATGGGTGGCAGATGTTTTTTAAGGCCATATTTTTTTTTTTTTTTGGGGGGGGGGGGGGGCTATATTATGGATTATGTGGGATTATTTTCAGGGGTGAAGTGGGAAGGGGGGGGTTGGTGGGACACACTGTATTACACAGCCCCTTTATTGATGCAGCTCACTGCTGCTGACCATGAGGCTGTGTAACAATTTCCATGTTATAATGTTCACCTTCAAAGCAGCAGCACAGCCAGGGGTTTCTGGAACGTCCAAGGGAGACACAAGGGAGGAGGCAGATGCCGCTTCACTAGGGGACGCAGGTGCGTGCTTGCAGACGGCGCGGCTATGCAGGGAGTTATGGGAAATGTAGTCCATGCTCCCTGCCGCTCACCACTGCCGCCAATGCTTATCAGGCCATCAAAGAACTACCGTATATGTCGGCGTATAAGACGACTGGGCGTATAAGACGACCCCCAACTTTTACCCTTAAAATATAGAATTTAAGATATACTCACCATTTCGTGCAGGAGCGCTTCACTATGGCCATCGGCGGCAGGACCCAGGACTCTCTGTCTCTTTGAACTCGCGCATGCGCAGATAGGCGAGGTACATGATGGGGTTAATTACTATTAATGTGAGGAACATGGAGGGTAAATTCATCGCACCTCGCGCCTCACATTAATAAGTGAATGAAAGCCGTGTTTATTTCATTTTTTTACAGCGTACACATCATAAATGATGCAAAAACATTGTTGTCCGCGCCATTACTGAATGTGTGTATTTTATGTATTGACTTATTTTAATGTTTATTGTAAAAAAGGTGAAGGTGTATATTTTTTTAAAAATGTAACCATACTTTGTTTTTACTTTATTTTTAAACTTTAATGTACTGACATATATCAGATATGTGCCAGTACATTAGCCTGTGGACAGATAGCACACAGGCTGTTGTTAGGACATACTTGGGTATATCCTAACAACAAGAGATATGGTCAGACAGCCCTGGGGTCCGTCAATAGACCCTGGGCTGTCTGCCCATATATGGTATGGCCCTCGATCGCGTCACAGGAATTCCCTGTGATGCGATCCAGGGGCATCCCCCCTTCTCACTTTCCCCTGAATGCTGCAGTCAGCTGTGATCGCAGCATTCACGGGAATAACGGCGGAGATGAGAGGTTCTCTGATCTCCGGCGTTATAGAGCGGGGCTGCGGCTGTGTAATACAGCCATTGCCCCGCTCCTGACAGGAAGTGCGCGCGCGGTCAGCATGAGGAGATGCGGCCGGCGCTGCACTAATGAGCGGCAGTTCAGGCACTGAAGACAACATGGGGGTGCTTTGTAGCGCGCCCGCCATGTTCTGTCTTCAATGCCGCAGATCATTAGTGCAGCGCCGGCCGCATCACATGATGCTGACCCCGCGCGCATATGTCAGGACTCAGGAGCGGGGCTGTGGCTGAATTACACAGCCGCAGCCCCGCTCTCATAGTCATGTGTACTATACTGAGCTGTGCGGCTGCAACGTGCATCCCTCCCATAGACAGGTAGGAGCCCTGTCTGCGAGCCAGATACGGCCATCAAAAGAGCCATATCTGGCTCGCGAGCCATAGGTTCCCGACCCCTGCTCTAGAGTCTTAATAAAATAATTTTTTTATTTTTTTTTAAGATTAGTCCTTTCCTAGATCCAGCACGTATCATTGATAATACATGGCTATCTACTTCTATAAACCTGCATTTCACAAACGGTGCCCTTACAGCATAAAATATTTGCAGATTAAAAATGTTTAATTTGAATCCTGAATTCACTGAAGATCCGTTAGTTAATCGCTTGAGTAATATAAATAATTATCTTTCCTAATTATATAACAATGTAAGTTTTCCCAATTATAGTAATCATTTTTCAATAAAGGGGGACTTTTAAATATCCAATTAACCCTAATAATTGTTTTTACGCTTACAAAACTTTTTGTGACAGGTTTCCCGTAGCACCACCGTTTTTAAGTAAACCGGTTTCCAATATCATACATAAGTGATTATTTTCAACTAGTCGCTGTTAAGCTTATTTAAGTGTATATAATTTTTAGTGGCAATCAGCTACCCATATCTGACTGGGAAGAGTGCCACTTTACTTGTTTGTAACTAGCTTTCCTTAGATAACCTATGCTTATTACAGAGGAGTCAGAGTGGTGGCAGTTCCCTTTAACAGTATTTATATTCTTATTTTAGATTTTTCAGGAGGTAGGATTTTATGATTGCATTAAAGCACTGGAGTCAAGTACTGTACTGAATTGTATTGTGAGGTTTTTAATTATTCTGTCTGTGTGAGAGATATTACATCCATAGTTGCACAAAGTAGGGAGTTGCTAATAACTGCCCTTCTAGCTAGTGGTGCAGAGAAAATTGCAGGTTGGGAAATGTTTACTGACCTATGTCTGCAGCAAAATGGTACCTATGATGCTATTAGTACCACAGTAGCCAATTTGTCATATACACTTAAAGGAATGCGTGCGAGATTGAGCAAAGCATACTGAGCCTGTGAATTGCTTTCCTCAGTTGGAAGGTACTGATTCATATATCCTTTATGCAGGAAGTATTGTCAGTTCAGTAGGCATGCACAATATATTAGTTATAGTGAGTGACTAGATTGATAACTTCTTTTTATGAAATGATAAGCTGTGACATACTAGGAGAACCGTTTTTCCACTAAGAATCAAAGCACCTTACTTCCAAGTGACCAGAAAAATGCAGCATTATGAAGCACTTGCTATTTTCCCTCGTCTCAATAAGACATTTTGTAATTTCTACAGTTAATTTAAAGTGAAGCTTCTCAGTGAAATCACTGCATGTTTATAGCGTGAGCTACCTTGTTAAAGAGACTCTGTCACCAGGTTATAAGTGCCCTATCTCCTACACAATCTGATCTGTGCTGTAGTGTTGATAACAGTGGTTTTTATTTTGAAAAACGATAATTTTTTAGCAAGTTATGAGCAATTTTAGATTTATGCTAATTCGTTTCTTAATAGACAACTGGGTGTTTTTTAACTTTTGACCAAGTGGGCGTTGTAAAGAGAAGTGTATGACGCTGACCTATCAGCCTCATACACTTCCATTCATGTCCATTTGTACTCAGCACAGCGTAATCTCGCGAGATCACGCTGTGCTGTCACATACACCCACATTAACGTTATTGAAGTATCTTGAGAGTGAATAGACATTGCCTCCAGCCAGGATGTTATGTCTATTCACACTCCCGACACTTCGGTAAAGTTTTTGTGGGACTTACTTACACAGCACAGCGTGATCCCACGAGATCACTCTGCGCTGTGATTAAGTCCCACACAAACTTTACCGAACTGCTGGGAGTGTGAATAGACATCGCGTCCTGGCTGGAGGCAATATTTATTCACTCTCAAAACACTTCAGTAAAGTTAATGTGGGTGTAGGTGACAGCACAGCGTGATCTTGCGAGATTTTACCTGCGTAATTACCTGTGTTTACCTGCATTTATAATGCAGATTTTCTGCATCCATTCCACGTGTGCATTTAGCCTAAGGTTATGTACACACTGTCCTTCTGGGCTCTTAGAAGTTCTTCCCCTTTTGACGAGAAGAATAGCGCAGCATGCAGCAATATTCTTGCAGTCAAAAAGATGGAAGCTTTGACGGAACCCCATTAAACCCAATTATAAGTCAAAGCTCCATTCAGATCCGCCATAAGACAGATCCGGCACAGCCAATGGCTTCCGTTATGAATGGAAGCCATGATGCAAATGTGAGCAGAGCCTAATACATGAACGTGTTGGGACCTCCAGAGTAAGAGATATTCTTTGTAGCCGTTCTCTGCTCCAGGTAATTGATGAAGGTCCTAAATAAGGGATTTCCCGCTATCAACTCAGAATGCAATAATAGCCTAATTAAAAAAAAGGGGTTTCTAAACCAGAAAACTGCTCTAATTAAAAAATAATCCTTCTTATTCCCAGGGGTGGCAGCTTTTGACAGTATATTAAGCCTCATTTATCAAAACCGCCAAACAGAAAGACTAGCCTTGTTGCTCATTACAACCAATCACACGGCAACTTTCATTTTTCAAGAGCAATTTAAAAAAGAAAGCTGAGCTCTAATTGATTGCTATGGGCAACAAGCCCATTTTTTCATTTTTTTTTTTAGATTTGATAAATAAGGCCCAATGTTCTTTCGCTGTCTGTCCAGATTCTAACAACCCCTTGCACCAAATACCCTATGTACTTGTTCCTGTCAGAGTGGCTCAAAGACACAGGGCCTGCTGTGCTGTACGTGTACTAGTGTACTTGCCAATTCTCCCAGAATTTCCTGAAGACCTCCTGAACTCCTGCAAGATCAGACAAATCTCCTGGTTGCCATGTCTTCTTCACAATATACTGACCTTTTCCTATTCCTGCTTTTACTCCCCAGCTGGTGTCAGGGCATTTCACAGGGACAGCCGCAATGGGGAGAGGTGAGTACCTGGGGTCTGTATTTATTTAGGGGGTTTGGTCTGGCATCTATGTTTATTTACGGCTCATTCAAACCAGCTGAATACTCGTCCGTATGCTGTGCATTGAAATAACTCACTGCACACGGACCCATTCATTTCAATGTGGCCATTCAGACATGTGTGAGTTTTCATGCAGCGAGTGTCCATTGCGTGATACTCACTGCCAGTGTTACCTATAAGGTGCGTGGCCGCAAAGTCATAGTCCTCCCGCCCACTAAACTTTAAAGCCTGGACACTGTCACGGGCGTTGGGCGGATGCAGTGGCGTCACTAGCACAGGAGGGGGCCCCGGTGCTAGCGACAGCCACATTCACTTGTATCTGCATACTCAGGACGAAGATACAGATGAATACTATAGGCTGCAGGTCATGTTAGGCCTTCAGCCTATAAGGCACTGGGAAGACTCCTTGCGCAGGCCGGCGTGATTACATCACAGCATCATGTCCCGCATGTGTCCCGCCCGCAAGGCAGTGCAGTGCTCCGTCCATTGTGGGACTGGGGCAAGGTAAGTACAATATTTTTTGGGGGGGTAGGGCTATGTGGCACTATATACACGGGGGGTTGCTGTGTAGCACTATATACATGGGGGGATTTCTGTGTAGCACTATATACAAGGGGGGCTGTGTGGTACTATATACAAGGGGGAGCTGCTTGGCACTATATACAAGGGGGGCTGTGGGGCACTATATACAAGGGGGGCTGTGTAGCACTATATACAAGGGGGGCTATCTGGCACTATATACAATGGGGGCTGTGTGGCACTATTTACAAGAGGGGGAGGGCTGTGTGGCAGTATCTACAGGTGGCTGTGTGGAGGCATCTATGGAGCTGTGGGGCAAGGCGGCTGGGCATAGGCGTGTGCAGGGGTCTGGTGGTGTTGGGAGGGACCAAGCTGAATTATTGCACCAGGGCCCATGAGCCTTTAGCTACACCAATGGGGTATGTATTTATTTAGGGGGTCTGTTCATTTTGGCATGTGCTGAAGTGGGGTTATATGGACTATTCGTGATTTAAATGCTGTAGTTTGGGGACATATCCTATATAAATTGGTGGAGCATAAAGGAAACACTTTGCATGGCGGCACTTCGTCTGATGCTTTTCAGAATCTCTCTGATGCCCCTTCTGAAAAGTTGTCAAATGTGCAATCAGACCCAAATATGTTACTACATACCAACTCTGGATCTGGTAGATGTGCACATTCATTTGGACTAAAGTTTTCTTTTGCTGATGACAAAGAATGGGCAACAGTTTAACAACCTGATTGCAGAGGCAAGGTGCCCACACACACCTAAATTTATACTTATCAGGTACATGCATGTGCAGAGATCTATTTCCTCTACAGGTTCCATGGTGGATCATGACTTCTGCCTGGGATCCTGAATGTGTAACCATGCTGGGAGAGCTGCCCGTATGGAGATGTTCTGGGATCTCTGAAATAGTGGGGGCAAGCTAAATATATAACTTTGGGGGTTGGAAGATCATCATTTGGACAAAAGTGATATTGTTTAGCTTTTAAACAGAGGGTCATTTAAAAAAATAAAAAAAAAAGACAACTATCCGCATTAATCCATTCCTAAAATCTCTCCACAGCCCCTCCTGCAGTTCCCTCTTGTAAAAGCTGAAAAACAAATTCCCAATATAAAAGCTGCAAGATAGAATTTCACATAAAAAAAACATACTGCATCATGCTTGTCATCTTTGCAACTAGTACTGTGAGGTGCACATCAGCCCCTAAAATAAAATGAGGTAGTTTATGCTCATTTACCATTGTTCAAATGACATTAAAAAAAAAAAAATAACAAAAAAATAAATAAAAATAAATATAGTATTCTGCAGCAGGACAACAACCCCAAACATACAGCCAATGTCATTAAGAACTATCTTCAGTGTAAAGAAAAACAAGGAGTTCTGGAAATTATGATATGGCCCCCACAGAGCCCTGATCTCAACATCATCGAGTCTGTCTGGGATTACATGAAGAGACAGAAGGATTTGAGGAAGCCTACATCCACAGTAGATCTGTGGTCAGTTCTTGAAGATGTTTGTGTAATGACCAGCAGGTTTGTGAACCCATTGGGCTACTCCGCCGGATTGGCGTAGGACCACCTCTAAGGGTGTTTTCACATCGAAGGTATGGCATTTTGGCTGCAATTCTTCCAAGAAGACCACTACTGGTCAGACTTCTCAGAACAGAAAATGGGTGTCCCTGGGTCCCACTGGTTTCTGCCAGTTCAGCGCTGATGGCACTGCTGGACATCTTCCGATTTTAACCCCTTCCCACTTTGGCCACTTTTGACTTTCCTGACAGTGCCTTTCAAAACTGACATGTCTCACTTTATGTGGCAATAACTTCGTAATGCTTTTACCTATCCAAGCGATTCTGAGATTGTTTTCCCATGCCACATTGGACATTATGTTACTGGCAAAATTTGCTCGATACATTCACTATTTAATTGTGAAAAACACCAAAATGTAGCAAGAAATTTCACCGTTCCCACACAGACGGCGTACACTATAGTGAATGGAACGGCTCCCGTTCGCATTCTCTATGGGGATGTATGTGCCGTATTCCATCTCTGTATGTCGTTAATCGACACATACAGAGATTTTTAAAAAAATTACACCTTCCCTTTAAGCCAATTTTCAATCCAATTACAAACTATACTTTCTAAACCTATAAACCTTAATTTACCCATTAGACGGCTATGAGGGACAGTGTCAAATGCCTTTGCAAAGTCCTAAAACATTATATCCAGACCGGTCCCTCTGTCTAGGCTTGTGCTCACCTCTTCATAAAAACAAATCAGGTTGGTTTGACAACTTCTATCCTTAGTAAAACCGTGCTGGCTATCACTTATAATACTATTTTTGTCAAATAATCCTGTATATAGTCCCTCAATAGCCCCTCAAACATTTTCCCCACGATGGATGTTAAGCTTACTGCTCTATAATTACCCGGGAGGACCTAAGGCACTTTTTGAAAATAGGCACCACATTTGCCCTCCGCCAGTCCCTTGTCACTATACCAGTCACTAGAGACTCTCTAAATATTATGAAGAGAGGGACAGAAATAACTGAACCAAGCTCTTTAAGAACTCTAGGGTGTAACCCACCTGGTCCCGGGGCCTTGTATACATTTATTTTATTTAACTTAGCTTGGACCATATCTACATTCAGCCAATTCAGTATATCAACTGATATATTAACAGCACTGGCACCGGCTACATCAGCTGCTCTTTCTTCTGTTGTATATACAGAGCTAAAGAACCCATTTAGTAACTCTGCCTTCTCTTGATCCCCTGTGACCTACTCCGCATTACCACTATTTAGGGGTCCTACATGTTCAGACCTTGGCTTTTTTGCATTTACATACTTGAAGAATTTTTTGGGATTTGTTTTACTCTCATTGGCCACCTGCCTTTCATTTTGTATTTTTGCTGATTTTATTACCTTTTTACAGATATTATTAAGCTCTTTATATTTTACAAAGGCTACAGCTGTACCCTCAGATTTTTATTTTTCAAATGCCCTTTTTTTCTCACGTATTGCCCTTTTTACAGAAGGAGTAATCCATGTGGGGTTTAATTTTAGTCGTTTATACTTGTTACCTTTAGGAATAAATTTTGCACTATAATTACCCAAGGTAGATTTGAAAATCTCCCATTTATCATTTGTACCATTATTTAACATTAATTCTTCCCAGTCTATATCCTGAATTGCAGCCCTCATCCTGGGGAAATTGGCTTTCTTAAAATTAATGTCTTTGCCCTCCCAGCCTGCGTTTGTTGTTTACAGTATATGTAAAATATAACTATATTATGATCACTGTTACCGAGGTTTTCATGAACATTGACATTTCCAACAAGCTCTGCATTATTAGAAATGACCAGATCCATCAGAGCTTCACCTCTAGTCGGGTCTTCCACAAACTGGCCCATAACATTTTCCTGCAACAGGTTGATGACATTTCTCCCCTTTGCAGTTGAAGCCGAACCATGACACCAATTAATATCCCTGTAATTAAAATCTCCCATTATCACTACCGTACCCGCCTGTGCAGCCCGCTCATCTGTTTATATAGCTGAACTTCCATCTCCTCAGTTATATTGGGGGGGTCCATAGATTACACCAAAAGTAATTTTTTCAGTGTTTACCTCCCTTTGTAATTCCTCCCACAAGGTTTCAACCTCCTCACAATATTTACCCACTATTGTCTCTTTCACACTCGCCTTCATATCACTTCTCACATACAGACATACACCACCTTTCCTATTTGTACTGTCTTTCAGAAACAGTGTAAAACCTTGTAGATTTACAGCCCAGTCGTCACACAAAATTGTTGCTAATTAACATCCCCCATATGTCTACTTTAGATTGGCATTATTTTTTAAACATCCTTTTATTTTTCTAGGATGTTACAAGGCTTAGAACTTTAGCCACAATTTCTCACATTTTCAAGAAAATGTCAAAAGGCTATTTTAACAAATCTCATCCACACGCTGTGGAAAAACTCAGACCAGAAATTGCCCTGCAGTGCATATTTGTCGTACCAAAGCATGTCGATTACTGCTGCGGAAAGTGGACTGAATTGCTGCAATTTTCAGAGATGTCACCGTCTCCCAGCATTGAGAATAACGCAGCAAAATACGCACCACTTTCTACAGTAAAAAAAACCGCAGGAAATGGTGCATTTTTCCTATAGTGGAATTTCTGCTACTTTCAATGGAATTGCTGCAGTAATTTTCTGCCGCAATTCCATTGTGTGTGGACAAGCCCTTACTTTGCAGCATTTTTCCACAACTGCCTAAAACTTTTGCACTTTTGTACAGTATGTATGTTTCTAGTCACATGGTTGTAAACCATAGTTTACTAGAGTGGGTTAAACAATAATGCAATCAAAAATAGCTTTCACAGATTTCTAATTTTCATAGAAGTGTGTGTAGTTCAAGCAGACATTCTGAGCATAAATATAAACGAAGACTTGTACGTATTCAATGCCCTGTATAAAGAATTGTTGGGTGGTGATTTATCCAATTTTATTATAATTTTCAAATTTTAAGATAGTTTTCTCACATGTGACTTTATCAGAACAAACAGCTTCAAAGTGCAATATAAAAAGTTATTATTACATGACTGTGTCTGCTGCTTCTTCACTAATCTGCTGGTGAATCAAGATGTACCCTTGCTTTATGCTGCTGTATAACTATGTAACATTTACGTTTTTATCAAATAACTTCCCTACTGGAAAGTAATTAAGAATATATTGGTACCTACAGGGGTGAACCTAGCCCGTCTGCCGCCTGAGGCGAACTATAAAAAGGCGCCCCCCCCCCCCAAATCTATCAGAGTTTTCTCATTCCTAGCTTTACACATCAAACACGCAATATATTAATTTTTTAAATAGGAAAACATTTGATGTTTATTTGTTAGGCCCTGTTCACAAAATCTGCCTCAAAATCCCAACAGAATTTTGAGGCAGAATTTTCCTCCTGCAAAAAACTCAGTGTGAACATATAGGCTATGTTCACACAGAGTATTTTGCAGAGTTTTTTGACGCGGAAACCGCGTCGCAAAACTCTGCAAAAACGGCCCGAAAATGCCTCCCATTGATTTCAATTGGAGGAGTCGTCGTCTTTTTCCCGCGAGCAGTAAAACTGCCTCGCGGGAAAAAGAAGCGACATGCCCTATCTTCGGGAGCTTCCGCCTCTGACCTCCCATTGACTTCAATGGGAGGCAGAGAAAGCGTATTTCACGGTGTTTTATGCCCGCGGCGCTTAATGGCCGCGGGCGAAAAACGCTGCGAAAAACTCCGCGAAAATCGGCGTGCAGGGAGAGGAATATCTGCCTCAAACTTCCAAACGGAATTTTGAGGCAGATATTCCTCTTGCAAAATACTCTGTGTGAACATAGCCTTAAAGTGCTGTTTGAAGTATGGAAAATATTTAAAGAATTCTTCTTACTGCCAATCAGTGCAGGGCAAATAGTACAGTCTGCACTGCACTGCCCCATATCTCTCCTCGGCAGCCAGTCTCATTTGCGCCGTCACTCTCTGCAATTACATTCAGGCCAGGACGGATCGCGCTTAGCGCTGTTTTGAAGCGGCACGTCCTGGGCTGGTTTCTTTGCTCTACCTGCTGTATTGTAGTGGTCTGCCTGTGCTGGCTCGATGCCAGTGGTGGATTAATATGATCTTAGGCCCTGGGCTGTACACAAGTTATGTGCCCACAACCTACAAGTAAGTATCACCTACATGTCAAAGTACATCACATGCCACTCTGCAGACTGTCTCTTAGCCTGATCATCTGCTGCCACACTCACACTTCCCCACAGCCCACACCACAGTAATGTACATAGATTGTAAGACCAACATTACCAATAATACCCCATACTGTTACTGAATAATACCCCCATACTGTTACTGAATAATACCCCCACACTGTTACTGAATAATACATACATACTGTTACTGAATAATACCCCCATACTGTTACTGAATAATACCCCCACACTGTTACTGAATAATACCTCCATACTGTTACTGAATAATACCCCATACTGTTACTGAATAATACCCCCATACTGTTACTGAATAATACCCCCATACTGTTACTGAATAATACCCCCATACTGTTACTTAATAATACCCCATACTGTTACTGAATAATACCTCCATACTGTTACTGAATAATACCCCCATACTGTTACTGAATAATACCCCCATACTGTTACTGAATAATACCTCCATACTGTTACTGAATAATACCCCCATACTGTTACTGAATAATACCTCCATACTGTTACTGAATAATACCCCCATACTGTTACTGAATAATACCCCCATACTGTTACTGAATAATACCCCCATACGGTTACTGAATAATACCCCCATACTGTTACTGAATAATACCCCCATACTGTTACTGAATAATACCTCCATACTGTTACTGAATAATACCCCCATACTGTTACTGAATACCTCCATACTGTTACTGAATACCTCCATACTGTTACTGAATAATACCCCCATACTGTTACTGAATAATACCTCCATACTGTTACTGAATAATACCCCCATACTGTCACTGAATAATACCTCCATACAGTTACTGAATAATACCTCCATACGGTTACTGAATAATACCCCCATACTGTTACTGAATAATACCCCCATACTGTTACTGAATAATACCTCTACTGTTACTGAATAATACCTCCATACTGTTACTGAATAATACCTCCATACTGATACTGAATAATACCTCCATACTGTTACTGAATAATACCTCCATACAGTTACTGAATACCTCCATACTGTTACTGAATAATACCCCCATACTGTTACTGAATAATACCCCCATACTGTTACTGAATAATACCCCATACTGTTACTGAATAATACCCCCATACTGTTACTGAATAATACCCCCATACTGTTACTGAATAATACCCCCATACTGTTACTGAATAATATCCCCATACTGTTACTGAATAATACCTCCATACTGTTACTGAATAATACATTTATACGGTTACTGAATAATACCTCCATATGGTTACTGAATAATACCTCCATAATGTTACTGAATAATAACCCCATACTGTTACTGAATAATACTTCCATACTGTTACTGAATAATACCTCCATACAGTTACTGAATAATACCTCCATACGGTTACTGAATAATACCTCATACTGTTACTGAATACCTCCATACTGTTACTGAATAATACCCCCATACTGTTACTGAATAATACCCCATACTGTTACTGAATAATACCCCATACTGTTACTGAATAATACCCCCATACTGTTACTGAATAATTCCCTCATACTGTTACTGAATAATACCCCATACTGTTACTGAATAATACCCCCATACTGTTACTGAATAATACCCCCATACTGTTACTGAATAATACCCCATACTGTTACTGAATAATACCCCCACACTGTTACTGAATAATACCTCCATACTGTTACTGAATAATACCCCATACTGTTACTGAATAATACCCCCATACTGTTACTGAATAATACCCCCATACTGTTACTGAATAATACCCCATACTGTTACTTAATAATACCCCATACTGTTACTGAATAATACCTCCATACTGTTACTGAATAATACCCCCATACTGTTACTGAATAATACCCCCATACTGTTACTGAATAATACCTCCATACTGTTACTGAATAATACCCCCATACTGTTACTGAATAATACCTCCATACTGTTACTGAATAATACCCCCATACTGTTACTGAATAATACCCCCATACTGTTACTGAATAATACCCCCATACGGTTACTGAATAATACCCCCATACTGTTACTGAATAATACCCCCATACTGTTACTGAATAATACCTCCATACTGTTACTGAATAATACCCCCATACTGTTACTGAATACCTCCATACTGTTACTGAATACCTCCATACTGTTACTGAATAATACCCCCATACTGTTACTGAATAATACCTCCATACCGTTACTGAATAATACCCCCATACTGTCACTGAATAATACCTCCATACAGTTACTGAATAATACCTCCATACGGTTACTGAATAATACCCCCATACTGTTACTGAATAATACCCCCATACTGTTACTGAATAATACCTCTACTGTTACTGAATAATACCTCCATACTGTTACTGAATAATACCTCCATACTGATACTGAATAATACCTCCATACTGTTACTGAATAATACCTCCATACAGTTACTGAATACCTCCATACTGTTACTGAATAATACCCCCATACTGTTACTGAATAATACCCCCATACTGTTACTGAATAATACCCCATACTGTTACTGAATAATACCCCCATACTGTTACTGAATAATACCCCCATACTGTTACTGAATAATACCCCCATACTGTTACTGAATAATATCCCCATACTGTTACTGAATAATACCTCCATACTGTTACTGAATAATACATTTATACGGTTACTGAATAATACCTCCATATGGTTACTGAATAATACCTCCATAATGTTACTGAATAATAACCCCATACTGTTACTGAATAATACTTCCATACTGTTACTGAATAATACCTCCATACAGTTACTGAATAATACCTCCATACGGTTACTGAATAATACCTCATACTGTTACTGAATACCTCCATACTGTTACTGAATAATACCCCCATACTGTTACTGAATAATACCCCATACTGTTACTGAATAATACCCCATACTGTTACTGAATAATACCCCCATACTGTTACTGAATAATTCCCTCATACTGTTACTGAATAATACCCCATACTGTTACTGAATAATACCCCCATACTGTTACTGAATAATACCCCCATACTGTTACTGAATAATACCTCCATAAAGTTACTGAATAATACCTCCATACTGTTACTGAATAATACCTCCATACGGTTACTGAATAAAACTACCAAACCATGATCACATATTACTACAACATTGCGTCAGAAAAAACCCACCATACTGTTAGTGAATAAATCACACTATATATAGACCAATATTACCACCATATAGTGACCTTATAGTGGTAGTTGCCAGTTATACACGAGATATCTGCAAACCATATAAGTGATTACAGTATATAAATGAAAAAATGGGGAGAGAACCTCCAGCTCACCTGGCACACTCCCGTGTGTTATAGATGGCGCTCGGATCCTCGTGTCGGCACACGGCAAGGCTAGCAGAGAAGGAAGAAGTAGGATCCAGCGCTGGATAGAATTAAAATGGATTGTCTGTTCCAAGTTTAATGGAATATATTAAAAAGAAGTCCAGTTGTGTGTGGTCCTGGGTGTGTAGAGAGTAGAGGTGTGGTATCCTCGGGGCCAATGAGGATACCACACCTCTACTCTACTCGCCAAAGAGGTCCCCCTCCTGGTCTTGATCTCCTATTTATCCTCTTATACGCAGGTGTAGGTATACTACTTTACATGTCGTTTTTACTTAGATTGTACCTTATATATATTCTCTATACTTATTTATGTGTTCATCTGTGCAAAGCGTACCATGCCTAGTACCTGTTTATTAATATGTACTTATGCACTTTAGCCATATATAGGTTGTGTCAGACCATTTTTACATCTGGGGGCTACTCTGCTTTTACGTTCGGACTCCGTTTGTGTTCGAGGGTCCATGGCATTTTATTATGTCTAAGTGTTATATGTTGTCTCCATGTGTCTAATTGACTTTAATAAAGATTATTTGTATTTTTTCAAACACCTGGTCGTGACTTGTTTCTTGTTCTGGTTTAGTTTTAATTAGTCACTAGGACCACTAGTATCATTCGGGGCATTATTCGGTTTGCTAAGTGACGGCTGCAGCCAATCACAGGCTGCAGCGGTCACATGGACTGCCGCGTCATCCAGGGAGGTAGGGCTGGATGCCGAAAGAGGGACGCGTCACCAAGACAACGGCCGGTAAGTATGAAATGCGTTTACTTTCACTAGGGAAAGTGCTGTCCCTTCTCTCTATCCTGCACTGATAGAGAGAAGGGAAGCACTTTTTCCGCAGTCCGCAGCAGCTAGTCCGCATCAATTTACTGCACATTTTGGGCAGATCCGCAGCCGTAATCCGCAACCCGGATTAGGTGCGGCATTGATGCAGACAGCTGCGGAGGAAATCCGCCACGTCTGGCCGTGCCCTAAAGCAGCAGCAGCCTAGCATTACCAGGGTGGAAAGGGCCATGGTTTTTGGCCATTCCGAGCCTGATAGTACCAGCCTGCAGCCATGCCAGTACCCGCCCTTCTCTTCAGACAGTCGGGTGCTGGATCGTACCCAGTTCTTCCCAGTACTCCTGGTGGCGGTGGGTACTGGGGTAATAATAGGGGTTAGTGCTAGCCTTATTACTGGCTAACACTAAGCCCCTTCTTAGTAATGGACGCTCTCGATCAGACAGCAGCCATTACTAAGGCAGTAATGAAGTATTAAAAAACATAGACATAAAGACATTTATTTTATTGAAATGACAACTCTTCCACACAATCCACTTTAACCATTTTATTTAAAAAAAAAAAGAAATAAAGCTTAAATCAGCGAAGTAGTCCAACGAATCTACGACGTAGTCCAAATGGTCCAGCGGAACCTGCAAAACAAAAATTTGCAGTATGAAAAATAAAAATAAAGTTGGCTGCCCCCACAGACGTACAAACATATGAATAAATAGCTACCTTCGGAAACATATTAAAATACTTAGAAAAATTAGGCCCATAAAATAAAACATATCAATTAAAAAATAAATAATTATAACACCTTTCTTTTAAAGAGAACCTTTCACCTCCCCATAAATGTGCAGCGGAGTGCAGCATGTAATGGGGAGGGCTGCACAAACTCTGGGGCACTTTACATTTTTTTCCTAGCCTCCTTCATTATTTAGATATCAGTGCTGTAATATTTGGCACCCGATATTTAAATAACCCCATGAACTGTCAATGGGGAGGTAATTGGCAAGGGGGCGTGTAACATCGCTGTGACACTGTCCAATCAGCTACGGTCAGCGTTACAGCAAGAGCTGGAGAGAGCGCGTGCGCGCAGCTCTGCCACCACTAAGGAACACAAGAGGAGAAGAAGAGTGTGAATTCTTCTTCTTCTGTTCCATGGCATCGGAGCTGTGCGTGCACGCACGCTCTAAGGGTATGTGCACACACACTAATTACGTCCGTAATTGACGGACGTATTTCGGCCGCAAGTACCGGACCGAACACAGTGCAGGGAGCCGGGCTCCTAGCATCATAGTTATGTACGACGCTAGGAGTCCCTGCCTCGCTGCAGGACAACTGTCCCGTACTGAAAACATGATTACAGTACGTGACAGTTGTCCTGCAGCGAGGCAGGGACTCCTAGCATCGTACATAAGTATGATGCTAGGAGCCCGGCTCCCTGCACTGAGTTCGGTCCGGGACTTGCGGCCGAAATACGTCCGTCCATTACGGACGTAATTAGTGTGTGTGCACATACCCTCACTCTTTAGCTCTCGGCAGACAAGGACGACAAGACTGATCTCTCACCTGAGATCACAGTCTTGTACTTGCCTGCCGAGAGCTGAAGAGTGAGAGCGTGCGCACGCACATGATCTCCTCTCTCCAGCTCTTGCTGTTGACATTGTCTGTAGCGGATTGTGTCACATCGATGTTACACGTCCCCTTGCCAATTACCGCCCCATTGGCAGTTTATGGGGTTATTTAAATATCGGGCGCCAAGTATTACAGCACCGATATCTAAGTAAGGAAAGAGGGTAGGAAAAAAAATGTAAAGTGCCCCAGAGTTTGTGCAGCCCTGACCATTACATGCTGCACTCAAATGCAAATCTGTGGGCAGGTGAAAGATTCTCTTTAAAGTGTAACAACTTTTTTAAAAACTTTTCACATGCCAGAAGTTTTGATCAGTGGGGTCCGAACACTGATACCCCCCACTAGTCGCTAAAACGAAGCAGCAGAAGTGCTCTGGTGAGCGGTGTGCCTCTTCAATTCTGTTTGGCTTTCCTTGGAGCAGTGTACGGGCTCAATAGAAAGTCTAGGAGTCCGTACACCGCTCACTCGGCTGAAAGTCGATCATAAATGAAGCGGCACAGCGCTCACCCGAGCACTTCTGCTGCTTCGTTTTAGCGATTGGTGGGGGCCTCAGTGCTCGGTCCCCCACCGATGAAAACTTCGGACATGTTAGTATGATATATAAAGATATCTATTAATGCGATTGGTGCAAGTTTTAATTACTTTTTATTGAAAATGATTTGCACTTTTTGAGATACAGCTGCTTTGTATCCTGTATACAGAGCAGCTGTATATTGGGCTGAGACCTGAATCCATTAGGTCGCCTATTACCGATCACATCTAAGTTATGAACTTAGATGTGATCAGTAACAGCTCGATCCTGCAGGACTTGCTGACACTGGATCAGTCAGTCCCGCTGACATCCATGCACCATTGTTTGGCAAATTAACAATTGCCTTTTAGGACCTTGTTTACACAGTGCAAATTTGCTACAGATTTTGCAGACTTTTAAAGCCAAAACCAGGGACGGAACCTAAATAGAAGAAATATATAAAAATAGGCCGTAAAGTGTCTCCTCTCCAGGATCCAATGCATGCAAAATCTGCAGCAAATGTAATCAAGGGTTTATTGAGTTCTACATTTTCTTAAAATAAAACTGTAAGGACATATAGATCCTATGAAACCTCAGAAATCTACTCGAAAAAAAAAACCCTCCCTATTATATAGCAATAAATATATAGCGAAGCAATGTGAGTTTAAATGGATTCCCATCTTGACTGAGATATGAATACAAGTGTGGGGGTTGGGAAAAGGCAGGAGTTTGTGAACAGAAAGCAGAGTGACAGAAAACCTAGGAAAGATTAGGGAGAGAATAGTTTTGTCCTCTTGTTTTATTGTTTCATTTATTAGATGGATAACACAGTCGACTCTTCTGTCTGCCATGATTAATGAGGTGATGCGCCATAGGACTTATCCCATTTTGCCTCTGTGGCAGACACTCTGAAACGCTATCATATAGCTTCTTTCCTACTTATCACTCAGCTTGTACACTAATACTGAACTTCCTCCTTAGACTTAAGAAGAGCACAACAGAGAAACAAAGAAAAAATGGATTACTTCATCTTTAGGTCATGGCAGTTATCTTCAACCTACAGACACGACACGGTTGTATATATTACAACAGTAGCAACAGCAACAGCCGCAACAAGATATTTAATGCTCATTAAATAGACTTTTATGTTGTATTGTGTTAGATAATGTAAGATGACCTCCGTTATCAATTCATTGGGGATCAATGTGATGAAAAAAAATGTTCTTGAGTGGTATAAAGTTTCCATTATAGGCACAGTTATAATCATAACTTTCCATCATCCCTTTTTTTTCCCATCTCTCCCATGTGTCTTCATGAACCAACTGATGCAGGAGTTGAAATTATATTTGGGATGGTAAGAGATAAGAAAAAGATCTGCTAATTTTTCCCCAGAGATAATACCACATGTGTTACATGGGTCTGAAAAAGGTTGTGTGGAACTATACGATCGCCCTCTTTTTGCCTCTCCACCCTATTGGACCCTAGTTCCCACCCCATTTATATGTGTGTTAATATACATATACAGTTCTAAAAATGAGTATTTATTATGTATGAGATGGAGAAATATATCCCTTTGAAGATGTCAGAAAATATTGTCCATATTAATATTTTACCCTTGGTAGATTACCTGTATTTTTCAAGTATGACTTAATAAAACAAACTTTTCAAACACAGTTCATTTCCACGAAGCCTTTAAACTCCTCACCTGTGGCCTCTCTGGCAGCAAAAGGATTAAAGATAAATGGCAAAGAAATGAAATGTTTTGTGGAATCTATATTGTGGAGTCAGAAGCTGCTGAAGGAAATGTCTCTCCAATATCAAGATCATTCAGAACTCGACTGATTTGTTGATAAGTTTGACAGACTCTTGAAAGGTCGTTTCTTGCTTTTCATATCCTGTCAACTGTTAGAAATGGACATGAGCATTGTATTTGGCAGCTGAGCTGTTACTCACATACGTAAACATGCGGAGCATACACACATTTACATAACACACACAACCCATTGAACACACACATACCAAATTGATGATATAATAGACAATCTGAATTGACATGTTTCGAGATTTTTTCACATTTTAGGTTAAATCAATATTTATTCCATTTTGCAAATATGAATAGAGCAAAACATTAAAAAGCAAAAACCATAAATGGATCACAGGGATGAAAACTGTCAGATGAAGCAGCATGTATTTTCCAAATCAATATCAAGAAGTTAAGTAACCACATAAAAACATTATGGTTTAAATATCACTATGAGGACCGTTCCACTGATACATCGCAACATTTTTTTTTTCTCATCTATTCTGAAATTTCCTTTTTTTTTCAGCCTAGTGTTTTATATAAACTTTGTTGTTACTATTGCTACTCTTATGGTCAAATCAACATTTTATAAAGAGGTCAAGTTTTAACAGCATTGTGAAAATCCCTATAAGTTTTTCAATATCATGGCATCTCCTAATCATTAAGTTCTAGGATGTATAACGTGTTTAAATTTTATATGGCTGGTACTGAACCCATATGATGACCATGATATTACCATGATGACTTAAAAGTAAAATACAGTCTTTCACATCTTGTATAATTCTTTGCAGCTACTTGTTACTGGAATACTGCCATAAGAAAACAGCTGATTTGTAAAACATATGCGTGGTCAAACATGACAAATTCTATTTATTGTTTCTGTTATTTAAAATGGAAATACCTGTTTGTTTCCCATCTATAAGGATAAAATAGGAATAGGTATAAAGCTAGCTTTCTCAATGGCACTTGCTTGGTCATTATGGGGTAGGACAGTCTGCACTTTTCTAGCAAGACTTTCTACTAGATTTTGGAATATGACTGTAAGGATTTGACTCCATTTAGCTATAAGAGCAATTAACCAATAGCAAGCAGATATCTACCCTTGCCAACATTTGACTTAAAGAGACTCTGTCACCACATTATAAGTGCCCTATCTTGTACATAATATGATCGGCACTGTAATGTAGATTACAGCAGTGTTTTTTATTTAGAAAAACAATCTTTTTTTACGGCGTTATGACCTATTTTAGCTTTATGCTAATGAGTTTCTTAATGAACAACTGGGCGTGTTTTACCTTTTGGCCAAGTGGGCGTTGTACAGAGGAGTGTATGACGCTGACCAATCAGTGACTAATCAGTGTCATACACTTCTCCCCATTCATTTACACAGCACATAGCGATATAGCTATATCGCTATGTACAGCCACATAAACACACTTTAACGTTACTGCAGTGTCCTGACAATGAATATACGTTACCTCCAGCGCGGACGTGATGTGTATTCAGAATTCTGACACTTCCCTAACAGAATCCCGACACTACAGCACAGCAAGTGTAACCTCGTTTGAAATGACAGTTTACAGCTTAATCTCGCGAGATTACGCTTGCTGTGCTGTAGTGTCGGGATTGTATTAATGAAGTGTCAGGATTCTGAATACACATCCCGTCCTGGCTGGAGGTAATGTATATTCATTGTCAGGACACTGCAGTAACGTTATAGTGTGTTTATGTGGCTGCACATAGCGATATAGCTATATCGCTATGTGCTGTGTAAATGAATGGGGAGAAGTGTATGATGCTGATTGGTCAGCGTCATACACTCCTCTGTACAACAGCCACTTGGCCAAAAAGTAAAACATGCCCAGTTGTTCATTAAGAAACTCATTAGCATAAAGTGAATGTAGGTCATAACTCCGTCAAAAATGATCGTTTTTATAAATAAAAAACACTGCTGTAATCTACATTACAGCGCCGATCACATCATGTACAATATAGGGCACTTATAATGTGGTGACAGAGCCTTTTTTAACTGTACATCATGGTCAGCAAGGGGATCCCGCAATTTACTAATAGTGCTAGCTCTAAAGCTGGACCCGCACTTTCAATAGCGTGTGTCAGCTCTATATTACAGCTGACACTCTGCTGTAACGGCTGCGATTGGAGATAGCTCCGATCATGGCTGATTAACCCCTTAGATACCGCAGTCAATAGCGACTGCGGAATCAAAGTGGTTTGTACCCTATTGGCCCTCCCCTGACGCGTGGGCAATCAGAAGCCTAGCAATAGCCTCCAGTTCTGCCATGTATGGGAGCCTATAAGGGCGTAATAGGCTGTCTGTCAGTGTAAATCTGACAGTTATAACAGTGATCCGAGGTTGAGGCTTTCAAGAAAAGGCTTCTTTCAGGCTTTCCAAAAAAAAGGTTAAAAAAGTAAAAATAGGTAATACGTTTTAAAATGGCTTTTTTTCCTTATCAAGCCCTTTATCATTAGAAATTAATTTTACGTTATTTATCTCACGCGGTGAACGAGGTAAAATTTTTTTAAATAAAAACAATACCGAAATTGCTGTGTCTTAGTCACCTGTAACCAAGGTTACAGATGACCTTGACCTTGGTGACCTTGGCACGTTGAACACCAAAAAACTGTCAAAAAACCGATGCAGGAATTTATGTTTTTTGATCACTTTCCTCCCAAAATATAAGGGGATCAAAATGTCACCTGTACTCCAAAAATTGTACTAATAAAAACTACAGTTGTCCCACAAAAAACAGTTCTCAAACAGCTATGTCTATGAAAAAATAAAAAAGTTATGACTCTTGTGAGGCGGGGATGAAAAAACATCCTGATGTGCAGGCCAGAGGGGAACATTTCTTTTGTTACAAAAGGTGCTTATCAAGGCCCTAATATTTGGGAACCGGGAAGAGGAGGGTCCAAGCATCTATGGCTAATTTTTTATATATTTACCCTATTATTATAAAACTCTATTATGCCCTGATGTACTCCGCAACGCCCCCAATTACAAATTAAAATACACGTTAAGCCACACACAATACTACCACCAAGGAAAATCCGTGCTCAAAAAGCTAAATGGCACTCCTTCCCTTCTAAGCCCTGCTGTGTGCCCTAATATCGGTTTACGTCCACATAAATGGTATTGAGATAACTTAAAAAACTGTTTAACAATTCTTGGTGCGTGTGTCTCCAGTGGCACGACATTTGCACACTAAAATGGCATATCTGTGGAAAAATTGGCGGGGTAAAAATGCTCACTACTCTCCTTGATAAATTCCATAAGGAGTGTAGTTTTTTTTTTTTTTAAATGGAGTCACTTCTTTGGGGTTTGTTTTACTATTTGACCTCAGGGCCCCTGCATTTGTGGGCCAATGCTGTGTAAATCAACAAATTAGGCCTTAAATATGAATGGTGCTCTTTTCTCCGGTAATCTGTCATATATACAGGTAAAAGATTAGGGCCATATGTAGGGTGTTTCTAAAACCAGGAAACACAGCCTAAGACTTAAAGAGATGTTCTTCCCGTATTTGCATAGGTTTCCTCCTGATACTCCAGTTTCCTACCATTCCCCAAAAACATACCGATAATGAATTTAGATTGTGAGCCCCAATGGGGACAGTAAGTGAGGACCTCTGTAGAGCACTGTGAAATATGTTGGTGTTATATAAGTAACAGAAAAAAATAAATAAATACATTTTCACAGTAGCAGATGCTGGGCACAACATACTGGGCATATTTGTGGAAAAATTAAAACTTTTAATTTGCACCATCTGCTGTGCATTAATTTCTGGAAAACACCTGTGGGTTCAAAATTCTCACTACACCCCTAGATGAATTAACTGCGGGGTGTAGTTTCCAAAATGGAGTCACATCTTTGGGGATTCCTTTACCATTTGAGTATAGAGCCCAAGCAATTGTTTGCCAATGTTGTGTAAATCACCAAATTTAGGCCTCAAATACGCATGGTGCGCTTTTGCTCTTTTACAACTAAGCCCTGTCTTATGGGTTCCTAGAGCACTGGGCTGACTTTTCATTGGGGTACAAACTGTATTCTGCAGATGATTTGCACCTAAATGGAAGGGGGTCCGCTGTGCTGGGGGAGAGAATTCTAGCTGGGGTGGCGGAGTATTTAAACTAGGGCTGAGGAGGGAGGCCAATGTAGAAAATAAAGGGGTAATCAGGTTAGAGAGGGGTCAGACTATATTGGTGGGGGGAGAAATAGATTGTTGTGAGAGGACTAGACAACAAGATAAGGAGATCCTTTTGTTACAAAACAGCAATGAAAACGAAAATGTCCAAATAATGTCAAATAATCAAATTTCTGATACTGAAAGTAAAAAATTGAAAGGCAAGTTATAGTGTATGTTTACAAATGCCATTGTGGCTATTGTGGAACTATATACAGGATTATGTGACAAAAAATAGTATTACAAGTGACAGCCAGCACAGTTTTACTAAGGACAGAATTTATCAAACCAACCTAAATTGTTGTTATGAAGAGGTGAGCAGAAGCCTACACAGAGGGGCTGCTATGGATATAGTGTTTTTGGACTTTGCGAAGGCATTTGACACTGTCCCTCATAGACGTCTAATCGGTAATGCTTTTTTCTCTAGCATTCCTTGTGAAAATAAAATATGTAGAGCTAAAACAACATCTGTTTGGAAAAAAAAATTGTTTTTCATTTTCACGGCCCAATTCTAATAAAATCTATAAAACACCTGAATAGTCAAAATGCTCACTACACCCCTAGATGAATTCCTTGAGGTGTATAGTTTCCAAAATCAGGTTCACTTTTGAGGGGAATTTTACTATACTGGTACCGCAGGGGCTTTGCAAATGTGACATGGCGCCAGAAGACCATTTCAGCAAAATCTGCTGTGCAAACACCAAATGGCGTTCTTTTTGTGTTAAGCCCTGCCATGAGCCCAAACAGCAGTTTTCGATCATATATAGGGTAACAAATTTTGTGGTGCTTTTTCTTCAGCATTCCTTGAGGAAATTAAAAATTTTGAGCTAAAAATACATATTCTTGAAATGAATGAAAATTCTAATAAAATCTATGAAACAACGGTAAGGGCTAAATGCTCACTAAAGCCCTAGATTAATTTCTCGATGGGTCTATTTTTTCATGGCCTCAGTAAACCTATAATGTTGCCTGGAAAACAACCAAACAAAAGGGATGCCCCAAAATCCACAAGAGGCTCCCTCATTTCTGAGACTTGTGTTTAAGTTAAGTACCACAAAATGGCCACATATGGGATATTTCTAAAAATTGCAGTGTAAAAAATATTAAGTTACGCTTCTTTGTTAACACCTTGTGTTACAAAAGAAAAAATGGATTTAAATTGACTATCTACAAAAAAAGTAATTTTGACATTTCACCTCATTGCTTTAATTCCTGTGAAATGCTTAAAAGGTTAACAAACTTACCAAATACTGTTTTGAATACTCTGAGGAGTGCAGTTTCTAAAATGAAGTGTTTTGTAGGGATTACTAATGTATAAGCAATTCAAAGACACCTCAGAACTGAATTGGTCCTTAAAAATTCTGTTTTGGAAATTATTTTGAAAATCTGAAAACTTGCTGCTAAACTTACATCTAACATCTTAAAAATAAATGTTTTGAAAACAAAAGAAATAATGCCAACATGAGGTAGAAATATGGAAAATGTTAATTAGTAACTATTTTGTGTGGTATAACTGTCTTACAAGCAAATAAATAAAAAAATGTAAAAATGCTAATTTTTTTTTAAAAAAAATCTACATTTTGGTAGTTTTTCACAAATAAATACTGAATGTATCGACCAAATTTTTCCACTCACATAAAGTACAATGTGTCATGAGAAAACAGTCTCAGAATTGCTTGGATAAGTAAAAGCATTCCAAAGTTATTACCACATAAAGTGACACATGTCAGATTTGGGCTCTGTCAGTAAGGTCCAAACTGGCTGCTGCGGGAAGAGGTTAAAATGATGAAGAGGAACACAAAGCCTGATTTATTACTCCAGACTCCAGTGTTCTCACTTGTTCAGTGTCCAATGGCTGTGTGATCAATAAACTGAAGTGATATCTGGTATTCCGTCATTTCGTCATCTATTTTGTATTCAATAAAGAAATAAATGTTAACATTATTTTTAGAAATGCTTAATTTCGTGGCTACATAACTTTTATAAAGTAAAGTATTCTGGAAGCTTTAGTTATCAAATATATTTATATTAATATAATTCACTGGCAGACACTAATATGACAGTTGAATAATTATTGGAGCTTCCAATGTGACCAATCTACTATGACATGCCCTTCCTTAAGGCTATAAAATTCTCAAGCTTCTGTATCTGGTATATTTTGATTGCAAATTAATCCCAAATGGATGTTTCTGGTCAATATGCATAACTCTGATTTCGTTTGGCTTGGATACCAAAAACCAATTTGCAAATCTGTTGATTGAGTGTAAATCTGTGTCTTCAACCAAGGGAAATTTTCTATTAAAGCATGACTCTTACGTACATGTTGACAGTAATTGAGTATACTTTCACTGTAGTTACTTGTGGCGCACTAACAGCATTATTAGTACTTCACCATTTTCAGAGGGCACTGATCTCAATACCAAAAATCAAAGGGAAGACAGTAGATTATAGGGGTTGGAAAGTGATATTTTATATGTGGTTGGACTTGAATTGCATTGAAATTAACACAGATTGCAGGGACATTTAAAAAAAAAAATAGAAATGTTGAATTTCCGAGCAGAATATCTTCGGAACACAAGCAGAAAACATGTACTTTCAATATAATAACCTTTTTAACAATAACATTGTTTTATTAAGGTCTCGGGGTGGATTTACACATAAGTACGGAGTATGACAGTTAAAAAAAAACCTTATGATACACCTATTAAATCAATAGCAGTTATTATGATCAAGCATAAAAGTCTTCTCTGAGCACTGCAAATCAGTTTAATAAAAGCTTACAGTAGAAACCATAATAAATAGCTGCAGATTTTGTGAACCCTTAAAAAGTCAATATTTTTACAGGAGATTGTTTCTCTGAAAGCTCTGATGCTTGTAGCATTAAGAAACACTGTTAAATAAAATTTGATATCAAATTTACAAGTGCATTATTGAGAATCAAAACAGAATTAAATGGTGGAAGAATAAGCACTGCTGTGGAAGTGGTAAAACTACATTTAATATTGGAGATCTAATGAATAGTTTATGTCTACTTATGTACTTGCAATCTATATGGATTGATACATAATATTTTCCAACATAATCAATGGCTGGAGTATTAAATGACTGAGTTATAGATGCACATGACACTTTAATCTAGATGTCTTTGTTGTGCAGCTCTTTCCTGGCACTTTGTCCCTGGCAGCAGTTCTGGCGCTTCGCTAATAGTAATAAGAGGTCATATGAAATAGTAGAGGTTGGTAGAAACCATGGAACAGCATCATTTTCTGCCACCATTTGTAATTACCTGTAAGTATAAACATGCCTTACGGGAAGGTACATTCTCCTGCCAAATCCATTCATTTCCTTGACTGCTGAAGGAATATTTGAACATTATAATAAAAGTTAAACCTCAGCTCTTCATGACACTTTTGCAAGAAGTCTTCATTTTATTTATATTAGAACTGCTGCCCATTAATTTTGTATGGTGAAAAAACTAATATCATCACAGTTTAAACAGGGAAGCTAAACTTTCTTAGAGAGCTAGAGAACTTCATATTCGAGCATATTTACAAGACTTTGCATAGTTGGGACCCTTACAGCAGCACTGTAGCATTAAAACAAGACATGCACTGAATAGAAAAGTGGTAAGACATGCCACAAAAACAGGCTTTTCAATAATGCTTGAACCAAGACAGGAGTGAAGATAAGCAATAATGTAACATTGTTACTTAATTTAATGTAACATATTACTTACTATATGTTACCTTTATCATAGGCTTTGAAATGTCTACAAGCAAGGTAACCCAACCTTACCATAAGTGCTGAAACGGTGACTGACCATCAGTGCTTGCTTTGGCCTAGGGAATAGGAGATCTCTGATTCTTGGAAAACGTTGCCTTTCTGACGATTTTTTGGGAGATGCTGTATGTTTTTGAGTGTTACTTAGTAGCCTTCCTGGTCTTTAAATAGCATTGATGTTGTCATAAATACATATTTATAGAACCGGTTCTATGGTTTTGTCACTTTTTAATATGTCTTTATTTTTTTAAGTATTTTTGGATAATAGTTTTATGTTTTTACTAGATTTCCAAACACAGTTTTGTTGGTTTATAATTACTTTGTTATCCTTCATTTGTTTTACATAGTAGATTAAAACATGATATATTATGAACCTTTTCATAACCAAGGGTCATTGATGTCCCTTTGTCCAGGTCAAATTTTCCATTTCTGATACGCACTTCTTTAAACGATAATATCTTTGGAACCGCTTTGAATATCACAACTATTTTGACTTTGTTTTTTTTTTACAAGACTTATGAGGCGCTCATTTTCTAGATTAGTCTAATTAATTCCATGTTTTAAATTTTTATTATGAGCAGACAAATCACAAAAAAATGTAAAAGAAAACTTTTTTTTACATTTTGTATAAATATATATATATATATATATATAAATTATATATATATATATATATATGTATATATATATATATATATATATATATATATATATATAAATAATAATATATATATATATATGTTCACATCAGTGTTGGCTTTCCGTTCCGGGGTTCCGTCTGAGGTTTCTGTCAGGTTAACTCTGCAACGGAAAGTCAAACTAAAACCACACCGGTAACCTGCCGGAATGGTGGCGAACCGAAACCATTAGCAATGTTTCCGTCACCATTGATATCAATGGTGACTGAAACGGAAGCTGTGGTTTCAGTTTGACTTTCCGTTGCGGGGTTCACCCGATGGAAACCTCAGACGGAACCCCGGAATGGAAAGCCAACGCTGATGTGAACAGGCCCTTAGTCATCTTCTCTCTCCATCACCCTGGATCGCTGTGAGCGGAGAGTGAATAGGGTTATGAGGCTATATTCACACCACATGAAAAAACAGGGCAGTTAACAACGGATCAACTGTCAGTTTTTCATGGCTGTTTTGCATCAATATGTCTCAAAATTTTAATCCATTTCCTGGCCGTCTGACCATTTTTCACTGCCATTTGCCATCCGTTTTTCATGGACGTTAAAAAAATCGAAGAATTTTATTTGTTAGGGTTTTTTTTGTCCCAGCCACCTGAAAACGCCACAGTGCCCATGTAGATAGTGACACAAAACCACTGTAGATAGTGCTACATTGCTCACTGTAGATAGTGCCAGTGCCCACATACATAGTGCCCAGTGTAAATAGTGTCACAGTGCCCACATAGTGCCACAGATCCCTCTGTAGATAATGCCCACATAGTGCCACACACAGTGCCCATGTAGATAGCACCACAGAGTCCCCTGTAGGTAGTACCCATATAATGCCACAGTGCCCATGTAGATAGTGCCACACACCCTGTATGTAGCACCCCCTGTAGGCAGCAGCAACCCCTATAGATAGTGCCACCCCCTGCAGATAGCACCACACCCTGCGGATAGCACCACCCCCTGTAGATTGCACCATCCCCTTTAGATAGCACCACCCCCTATAGATAGTAACATCGCCCTGTAGATAGCGCCACCCCTGAAGATAGCACCAACCCCCTGCAGATAGCGCCGCTTCTCCTGTATATAGTGCCACTCCCCCTGTAGATAGCAGCACCACCCCCCGTAAATGGCACCCCTTCCTGTAGATATCACCACTGTAGCTCCCTGTAGGAGCAGAATCCCTCTGGCGATTCCGCTCCTAGAGGGAGCCCCTGATGTCTCTGTCCATATATGGACAGTGACATCAGGTGCTAACTCTAAAAGCGGAATCCCCTGCCTGAGCGTGGTGGCCGGGAATTCCGCTCCAGAAGTAGCCCCTGGCGTCACTGTCCATATATGGATAGTGATGCCAGGGGCTTCTCCAGTAGCGGAATCCCCGGTCAGAATGTTGGCCGGTGATTCCGCTCTTAGAGGGAGCCCTGACGTCACTGTCCATATTTGCAAAAAGGAAAAGGAAGCAGCACTCCAGCAAAGATTTCAGGAATCCAGATTTATTCTCCCATATGTGAAACAGAGATGATGCAACATTTCAGCTGCTCAATGCAGCCTTTGTCAAGCAGTTCTGCTGTGCGTCACATACTTCTACTTTTTTTCTATACTATCCATATATGGATATTGACGCCAGGGACTTCTCCAGTAGCAGAATCCCCTGTCAGAATGTTGGCCGGGGATTCCGCTCCTAGATAGAGCCCTGACGCCCCGGCAGAAATGAGAGTGCAGCGCTGCTCAAATTGAAGCAGCACTGCACTTATTAAACCCCAGTCCGGGCTGCCAATGTTTATATATGTGACAACTGCATGGGGCATCGGCAGTTGGAACTTATATAGCCGTATGGCATTCGTAAAGGGATTAATTCCTATTATAAATTAATGGATTGGGAGGACAGAAGTAACCATGCTTAGTGGTTTACAAGACAAAAATTATGTCGAAGACACAAACAAATATCCAAACAATCCAGCACAGCACCATATGCGTCATTAATCTATGCTACTATTACCAAAGTGTTATTCCAGAATGTCAACCACTTTAGGTCAGTACCTGAAAAAAGTACCTGTAAGAAATACATATTCATTAGAGAACTAAATTGTTCGGATACGTAAGGCGATGTTCATTTTTATCGCTGAAAATGTTGCTGCAGATTCATTGCGAATTTGCAGCAACATTTTCATATTTGACAAGTAATTCAGATGTTTTGGATATCACAGCAGACTTGCTGCAGATTTCAGCCTTTGCAATGCAAAGGCTGAAATCCGCAGTGAAATTCCGATGCTTCTCCGCAACATAATGAGCATGCTGCAGAGGGAAAATTTTGCACCACAGCCTAAATTCCGCACAGTTATTTTCTGCAATGTCTGAACTAAGATTCCTAAACATGTATAGAAACAAATGTAAAAAACGACTGCTGCAGAATTCCACTGCGGACTGTCCGCAGTGGAATTCAACAGCAATTCTGCCACGTCTGAATGTGCCCTAATATGGCCCCAATAGAAGTGTACGGGACCCTACTGAAACCTCTGTGTGTTTCCAATTTCATACAAACGCAGACAGAGATTTTTTTTATTTTTCCTGTGAATCTAACAAAAAATACAGTCTATGTTCCATCAGAGTATTATGTAGCTGTTCACCCTAGAAATATTGCTTCTAGGGGAGAATATAACTTTGCAACATAGTGTTGTACACAGCCACCACAAACTGAGTAGCTATGGCTTTATAGATTTTAAACAAATCTCATCCAAGCGCTGTGTAAATGATGAGCGGAAAAAACACTCAGAAATTGACCTGCAATGCTTTTTTTTAATCTGCAGTATGTCAATTGTATTTGTGTAATAGATGCTTTTTTTTTTTTGCTGGTTTTCCCCCATTGAATTCAATAGGAAGGTAAAACAGGCAACCGGTGCCGTGAATTTTTCTCAAATACGCAGCGAATTTGCAGCAATATTTGCATACTATAAGATTTGTCCACATGTGACGGATTGTGCAGCAGACTTGCCGTAGATTTCGGCCTTTGTATTGCAGTGAAATTCGCAGTGAAAATCTGCTGCTTCTCCGCAACAATCTGTGCATGCTACAAATGTAAATTCTGCACCACAAGCTACTTTCCGTACAGTTGTTTTCTGCTATGTCTGCACTAACTTAACTAAAAAGCTTTAGAAATCAAAGGAAAAAGAGTCTGCTGCGGATTTCCTCAGTGACCTGTCCGCAGTGGAATTCTGCAGCAAAATCGCCACGTCTGAGCGTGCCCTAAGTTATCACAGAAAAGACAATTCAGACTATCCCTCACCTCTGCTGTAAATAAAGCAGGTCCTTCAGAGAGACAGGAGCACTTGGTTATGGAAGCTATACGTCTGCGTGCATTTCTCAATGTAAAACTTTATCAGGATCAGCCACGTTTGAGCTGGTGTTGTGGAAAAGGATGGAAATATCCATTATTAGTATTTGTCATTAGTGAAGTCAAAACTAAAAACATTAATATCTAAGAGTTAGGCCTTATTCAGACGAATGTTGAATACATGCATGTGATGGCCGTTAAAACAAAGGCCATAACACGGATGGCCGTTTACACGACCATTGTTTCAACGGACCATGTGAAGGGTCCGTTGAAAAATAGAACAAGTCCTATTTTCTTCCGTTTTCATGGATCCCTCAACAGACTCAAGTATATGGGGATCCGTGAAAACGGGACCCGCACAGGGGGCAACACGGACGTGAAAAACTGCAATTTTTCACGTCCGAGTTTCCCAACCTTCGTCTGAATAAGCCCTTACGAAAAATTAAAATTAATATTTAAAGCCTTAAATTGGGGATTTGTAGAAAAATCCCAGCTTCTGCCTTATTAAAGTTAGATATTTATTGAAACATAAGATGATTTATGGAGTACGGCATTCCAGTTAGAGAATTGAAATGGAAAGAGGGAATTCAATCTCTTGCTTTGTATGACAAAATCAGTTTCTTAAGCCACTGCTTTAGTCTCTGCATGGTCTCATCCACACATAAGAGGCCACACAGACACTACAAAAGACAGATAACATACGATTAGTCACACATATGGTGATTCCTGATCTTCTATCTATTACCAGTCTGTGTGTGAGTCAAATATTTAACAGAGTTTCAAGTGAGGACGTTAAATGTTCACATAAGTTGGAGATCATAAAAACTGTGTAAGTGAAAAAGCCCTTTGGCTTTTCATTATATATATATATTTTTTTTAAAAAAAAGAAAGAAAACAAAAGAAATAAAAAAACTTGTGCTGTGCAAAGCAAGCATCTTACTTGCATTATGTAAAAGACAGCCAATGTCAGTTGGAATTGAATAGTCAGGAACACTAATGGTCAGCTTGATTTATACAATGGATACTATTAAAGAAGTCTCATACATATCTCATACATTTCTGATAATCCAATTGGATATTTAATCAATGTAACATATACAAACATACATAAACAGTACCATAATATATATAACACGTTTTGTTTAATTTTGCTGGAATGTGGTGTTCAAACTTTTGTGTTTCTTATGTATTCCATATATGTGGGGTTGGTGACTGCCTCCATTTTTTGTTCTTGCACTCCTCCCATTCTGCCCTGGGTTTATTTTGATAACTTTAATGCTGGTTCCTACCATCCCCAGATATATGTAGGTTTAGTCCCAGTTCTGGGTTTATGAGCAGCGTTAGTGACCCACCTTATAGAGGACGCCTCGTCAGGGCAGGTGGGCTCACACAATTTGATCAAAATGTGCACTAAGAACCTCCCTATTGTAAGTAGATTTAGCAGTAATGCATATTTATTTATATTTAGTGGCTTAGGTGGCATTGGTGTTCACAGTGTGCTGTCGCCATTTTCTTATGTGCTGCATAAATTTGCAGTCACAGGCGTTCTTGCACCTGTATACACGTTTTGTTTCATTTTGCTGGAATGTGCTGTTCAAATTTTTGTGTTTCTTATGTATTCCATATATGTGGGGTTGGCGACTGCCTCCATTTTTTGATCTTGCACTTCTCCCATTTTGCCCTGGGTGATTTTTATTAGTTTAATGCTGGTTCCTACCATCCCCAGATATATGTAGGTTTAGTCCCAGTTCTGGGTGTATGAGCAGTGTTAGGGACCCACCTTATAGAGGGCACCTTGTCATGGCAGGAGGGCTCACACGGTTTAAACAAAATGTGCGCTAAGAACCTCACTATTATAAGTAGATTCAGCAGCAATGCATATTTATTTATATTTAGTGATTTAGGTGGCATTGGTGTTCGTAGTGTGCGGTCACCATTTTCTTGTGTACTGCATATATATATATATATATATATATATATACATATATATATATATATACATATATATACATATTTTAACAAAGATTTGGCCTAATTTTGCATGATAAAGGCAATCAGACAAATAAAGTGTAAGGCAGCCGATATGATACGTTATGACGGAAATAGCTGTTCCCTAATATAGTGTTATATGTTTACCAAACAGCAGGGCAGCTAGTGGATATGCATAGACCCTCCAGTTTTCAGTCAGAAACAAAACATATTTGTTATAAAAGTGCGCAGAGTAGGAAGGAAGGAACGAATAGGTCACTTTTGATATTTGTGCATATGTACACAGGTGTTTGCGTGTGGGATCGGTGAAAGGAAATGGGCAACTAAGGTGATTAGGACAGTGAGTAGCAAAGCCATGTTTTACAGCGACATGCAGTAATTCACATGTCATTTAAAAAATTTTTTTTAACAGGGAGGACAACATGACCTCCAAAGACTTCACATTGGAAGAAAATCAGACCAGCCCTAAAATGAAAAGCTTTGCTTTAGGTGAGATGAGTGTTAAGTATGGAATTTACTTAACAAATTTTGACAATTATCAATCTGATGCAATATATGAATAATCATATCCATCTCTAAAATCGGATATGAGTAGTATTTGATATTCAAATAAAATATACTGTCAACAGAAGTAATGGAAATATAAAAAAAAACGGTATTATTATACATATATATAAACTAAAACTTACGGTGTACCTCCAGTGAAAAATAAAAACTTAGAGTGCTCTTAGATTTGTGGGCAAATACATTTATTTGGACTTTCCCTTCAATACTTAGCGATTTGTGTTTCAGACATTTCCTTCATCCTAATTCCCTGACCGGAAGTCTAAACCCCAGTCACTGTTTCCACAAGTCAATCCTTTTTCCTCTCCTCACCCCTGTTAGTCCTACAAATGTATCTACCCTTAGGCCTGATTTACACGAGCGTGTGCGTTTTGCGCGCGTAAAAAACGCAGCGTTTTGCGTGCGCAAAGGGCACTTGACAGCTCCGTGTGTCATCCGTGTATGATGCGCGGCTGCGTGATTTTCGCGCAGCCGCCATCATAGAGATGAGTCTAGCCGACGTCAGTCACTGTCCATGGTGCTGAAAGAGTTAACTGATCGGCAGTAACTCTTTCAGTACCCTCGACAGTGCATTCCGATCACCATATCGAGTAACCTGTTTAAAAAAAAAGAGGTTCGTACTTACCGAGAACTTCCCGGCCATTGCCTTGGTGACGCGTCCTTGGTGACGCGTCCTTGGTGACGCGCCTCTCTTGACATCTGGCCCCACCTCCCCTGATGACGCGGCAGTCCATGTTTACCGCTGCAGCCTGTGCTTGGCTTGTGATTGGCTGCAGCTGTCACTTGGACTGAATTGTCATCCCGGGAGGTCAGACTGGAGGAAGAAGCCGGGAGTTATCGGTAAGTCAGAACTTTTTGTTTTTTTACACGTTCACGTATATTGGAATTGGAAGTCACTGTCCAGGGTGCTGAACCAGTTTAACTCTTTCAGCACCCTGCACAGTGACTGTCTCCTGCCGGGTTCGGTCAAAACAAGTTCGGCCGAACCCGGTAAACTTCGGATCGGTCATCTGTAAGACGCTCCGCTCGGATGTTTGTAAACAGAAAAGCACGTGGTGCTTTTCTGTTTACATTCAGTTTGACAGTTCTTGCGCGAATCACGCAGTTCGCACGGAAGTGCTTCCGTGCGACCTTCGTGGTTTTCACGCACCCATTGACTTCAATGGGTGCGTGATGCGCGAAAAACGCAGATTTATAGAACATGTCGTGAGTTTTTTTCAGCGCACTCACGCTGAGCAAAACTCACGGACTGTTTGCATGCCCCCATAGAGTAATATAGGTGTGTACGACACGCGTGAAAAGCACGCGCGTCGCACGCGCGTATATTACGCTCGTGTAAATGAGGCCTTACCTTTGCTTGAATTTGGTTAAGGAGTCCAATTTCTCATGAAACTAATTATTTTTTTAAAGGTAATTTTTATTAAGACCTTATAGCAAACAGTGGTACAAATACAAAAGTACAAAATAATGTTGCATACAGCAAGTAGTACATTAATACCAAGTGTATAAGGTCAATTATTTACAAAAAACATACGGATGCTCTCATTAAGCAAATTCAACACAATAGCGTGACACGCTAGCAAAACCCTTGATAGGCTGCAATTCCCAATACAACCACTGGCTGGCCACACATAGACAAATATATCATAGGCATCTTGTGACAGAGTATCGTGAAATCATGTTTTTTTTTTTATCAATAATTGCATGTGGGGTATCCGCAGTGTAGTGAGCTGCAAAAAATAAAAATTAAAAAAATTGAAATAAAATATTACAATATTGAAAATACACTATATATTAATGGGAAATATTAATACATAATATAAACTTTTTTACGTGTTATCAAAACTGAAAGGAAATACTGGAAAAAAAACAAAACAAGAGAAAGCAGAAGTAGTCCAGATAACACAGTACCAAAAATTGCAGACAATGTGCATTGTGGGAGGGAAATGAGACTGAGAGGGAAAAAGCAGAAGTGGGAGGGACAGGAAAGGGTCATGAACACTATCTATAATTGCATTGGATGTAATATCATATAATATAGGAAAGAATACAGGGGAAATGTAAAACTCTGAAAATAGGTCATGGATGCATACGACATGAAAGGGGGAGCAGGAAAAAAGATCTCCTGTGTAAAGAAAATGTGTCAATAACTTAGGTTGTTTTTTTTAAGAAATATTTGGGATCACAGTGTTAAGTAATACCGACCAGGGAGATAGGCTAACACGAAGATTCATTCTGGCTTGGATCAACCATTCAACATGTTTCCAATGTGTTTTAGCAACTGGGCACATCTACCAAACATTGTACATTGTGCCTACCTCTTCACATCCGAGGAAGCATAGGTCCGAATAAAAAGGATAAATGTTTTTCACCAGTCACTTTAATTCTTGCCATATAAGTTTGTACCTAGCGAATCTGCACCTGCCAGTATAACCTGAATAATGGCAAAGGTATTCTGGGAGTTGTTTCCACAAACAAGAATGCAATTATCCATTATTTTACTGCAGACCACATGAGTGGCTACGTTACTGCTCATACACATTCAGGGGCAGAAGAAACATTCACATTCAGTGACTCACTGTTGAAGTCTTTTCTGATTAGAGTAATTTTCTTACCTTGTTTTCCTCCATTTGAACCAGAACGATATGACGACTTCTCCCTACCACTACTCATCTTATCTCTCCTAGATGTCTTCGGCTCCTCACTTTTGCAGCACATACTTCTCTGTATACTTACACAAACTCCTCATGGTGCCATAAACTGTGCCCCCTGAAAATAATACTGCCAAAGATTGTGCCCCTGAATATATTATCGCAACACACTGTGCCCTGTGAAAATAAAACTGACAGACACTGTACCTCCTGAAAACAACTCTGCCACATCATGCGCCCTGTAAATATAATAGTGCCACCCACTGTTTCCTCTGAAAATAAAAGTGCCACATACTGTGCCACCTGAATCTAACACCGCCACACACTGGGCCCATAATTATAATAGTTCCACATACTGTACCCCTGAATATATTAGTGCCACATACTGTGCACCTTGAAAATAATACTGCCACATATTATGTCCCCTGAATGTAATAATGCCACACAATGTGCCTCCTGAAACCAATACTGCCACATGGTGTGCTCCATGAATATAATAGTGCAAGGCACTGTTCCATATGAAAAGATAAGGGCCACACACTGTGCCTCCTGAATATAATAAAGCAACACACTATGTCCTTGAATATAATAGTACCACACACCGTTGCCCCTGAAAATAACAGTACAATACACTGTGCACCCAGAATATATTGCCACACACAGTGCGCCACACAACTCCCCTGAATATAACAATGCCTCACACTATGCCCCCTGAAAATAATGCCAGACATATTGCATCCTAAAAATATCAGTGACACACAGTGCCCTCTGAAAATATTTGTGCTACCGGTAAATAGTGCAACTGATATTGCCCCTGAAAATTTTAATTTGCCCATAGTACCCTATGGAAATTTCTGTGCCATCCATTGTGCCCCCCTGAAAATATTAGTACCACACATATTGCCCTACTTAAAAATACTGAAACCCATAGTGCCAGCTGAAAATACTATTGCCACATATAGTGCCACTTGACACAAATACTGTGGAAAATAAGAGAGTCATTGAGCCCACAGTAAAAAAAATACTCACCAGTCCCTGTTTCCACACCATCATCTACCGATGCAGATGAGGCATGGCTTCTTTTTTCCAGGCTTCTGCGGAACGACGTAGGTAGCGCCTGCATAATGGAGAAGGCACTGAGTGGTAGGGAAAGGAGCCGATTATGGCTCCCTTGCACCCATCCGCGTACTCAATTGTAATCACATCCTAAGGAATGGCACAGGGTTAACATCCCAGTTCTCCCTGGTTTGGTAGACCAGTCAGGAGATCTGGGAAGAAGTGGCTGAAACCCACCCCTGAATGAAACTAATAAGCATTTTTTTAAAAAAAATTCTAGATAAAAGGCTTGAATTTCAACACTGAGGTGCATTTCCTAAGAGATTTTGAAATGGAGGTACGCTTTAAGGCAGCAAATATAAAAATAGCTTGTTTGTATCTAATGTAATTTATATATTGTCTAATATTAGAAAGTAAAGTTCCAATTCTTAGTGACGCGTTCACTTAGGAGAAGAAAGATGTAAACTGTAACATCTTAATTAGAAAGGACAACTGCCAAATGGTGAAAGTCTTCATCCTTTCCCTCACTTTTATGTGAAGTGTAGAAAAGCTGTATGCAGTATGTACTGGCCAAGTTTTTATACTTTATGATGTAAGCTTTCCAGTATAATCCATCTATTAAATAGAATGTTGCATTTTTCATTTGTCTGTAAAGTTTTGGCCTTCTCTTCTGTGGTTACAACTGAAATTTAACATCCAATGTCTATGAACTACTCTCCAGGTATTTCTGGATAATGTCTGTGTCTTTTCTTTCTGATGATGTTTTTCTGGCTTCTTTTTACACAACTGGTTGGGTGCCTGCCATTTGGACTACAACTTCTTCTGTCACTGTTTTGCATGTTAGTTGTAGTTGTAACACCTTAATCACAGGTGTCTTGTAAAAAAACATGCATTTTGTGGTAAAATACAGAATAGTGTATTATCTTTACTTATTTTTTAGCATTTGATTTGGAGGTACTTGGACTTAAATGTTAGAAAATTGCAACATGCATGTTCACACTACAGATAATACTTGTCAACTCTCCCGGAATGTCTGGGAGACTACCGGAAAATGGGAGGTCTACGGGACTCCCAGAAGAGCAGGCGAATCTGCCAAGTGCCCCACATTTTTACAAAATGCTCACGACTACTTGTTCCTGCAGTCCTTTTCAATACTGGATGCTGCTGCAGACAATTTGGTTTGGGGGCTGTATTTAGGGGATCTGGGAGCTGTATTTATTTAGGGGATCTGGTGTCTGTATTTAGGGAGTCTGTTGTTTGGTTTATATTTATTTAGCAAATCTTTTATGGGGGGTCTGCATTTATTTAAGGGTCTGTATTTGTTTAGGGGGTTTGTATTAGTTTATGGGGTGTGTAGTCATTTTGGGGTGTGATAAAGATGGACATTTGCACTATTTGTGATTTCAATTCTGTAATTTGGGTTCCTATATAAAGGGTTGGGACATACATTTTCTGCACAGCACACGCCTCTTAATCCGATACTTTACAGAAGTATGCTATAGACTATTCTAAATGACTAGTAATTACTGAACTGGGGGTGTTAGAAATATGGCGGTAGGCACAACCTAATTTATAAAAAAAACATTAGGGGTCTAAACTAATTGTTTGTATTTACTCTGATCAAGAACTGTGTAGTTCGAAACACATATAGCATGCACCTATTGGAGTTTCATGGAACATGTTTTTAATTACATAGAAATAGAAGACTGATTTATTTTAAGTGACTGCAATTTTTTTTGCATTTTTAGTGTTGCCCTGCAAGCCAACAGGGATTCCATGCACTAGAGCAATAAGGACTGTTTGTATGATCTGCTGGCATAGTGGACGTGGTGAGCATATGTCTACTTGTCATGCACAGTAATTGTAGGTAATGAACAGGTCTATCTGTGAAATTAGATTTTTATAGAATTGACTGACACATGGGATATATGGAGTACAGGATTCATTCAATGTTTAAGATTATATGGGTAGTACATGCTCACCAGCTTGCACTACATTATAACACATTAAAGCAAAGGCTGACCTCTGGCGAACCTTTTTTTTATTAAGGAATTCTAGTTAAAGCAGTTCCCTAACATATACCTATCAACTGAATCACTTCCTTTACAGATAGGTTTGATCCGGATAATAAGGCATACAAAGCATAGGGAAGTCAAATTCCTTTAGCATACTATTACAGTACATCGTTCTTGTATTCGGTTTACAGCACCAGAAAGAGCAGCCGTAGAGAAATGTTATTTCACAGAACCTTATCTTTCCTATGAGCTGAATCACTGCCGCTTAATAGGGTATGGAATCAAGCATGGCTTTTCTATCAGTGGTTTCACACACAGCGTTATTTTGAAAAATGCAACAGTTTTTGTAACCGTTTTTCATGCAGGTTTTTGTGCCAAAGCCAGAAGTGGATTGAAGAGTAATGGGAAATATAAAGGAAAGACTTAAACTTCTCCTTCCTGCTGGTTCTGGCCACACTCTTATTAAACAAAAATAAAAAGGTTTATTTACCTCTTTGTCTTTCTCCTGTCGTTCTTCTGGTCCTGCTGCTCCCGGCATGCACCACTTGTCTGTAAAAGCAGTTAACAGCGCTTGCCTGATACAAATACAGGTTTATTGAACCGCGCATGTGCTAGTTTACTGCTTTGTTAAAAGCAACTGCCCACTTCTGGGACGTCAGTGATGATGCGCCGTTCGTGGTGAAGAGGAGCCCGTCCGGTAGTAAAGAAGATAGAAGACCGGTCCGCACGTCATCGGAAGTGCTAAGTTCCGATGGTTGGGGAGTCACGTGACACATCTCCATATTAGAAGACATCTGGATCTTTGGATAGGTAAGTATATCACAATGTTAGTTTAAAACATATTTAAAATATGTTGGCAAATGATTTTAATAAGGTGGAAAACCCCTTTACTGCTTGAGGTTTCTACTGAAAGGACAAAATTGCCAGCAGCTGTAAGCCACCCCCTCCACTTTCATTTATTGCACCGCCGTTTTCCCTAAGAAAAAAATTCCCATGGAAGCCAGCTGGGAAAATAAAGAACACATTTACACTAGTGTTTTGTCTTTCTATTTTTTCACAAATGATTTGTCAAAAAAGCAAAAACTTAAGGATCCTTTGATGGACTTTTCTATGGGATACAAACTGGTGCTATGTATCAGTTGGTGCTAGTGATCAGTTGCAGAAAATAATAATTAAAAAATAAAAATGTGGACTAAAGCGAAGCCCTGTGAATACACCCCAAGAACGCCTAAACGCTGTGGATTTTGCCCAATGGATTTCATTGCAGAAAATCCACAGCCTAGCACAGTAGCAGCAGTGTGGATGAAATTTGAACAGATCTCATCCACACAATAACAACCAAATATGCAACTCAGCTCTGTACTCACTGAAATATCTCAACAAGGAGATGAACAACCGAAGCAGGTAAAAAAAGAGGTGAAATCCTCAACACCACAAAAAACAGAGACAAAATGATAGTTTTTTACCGCTCAGACGGTTGTAGATGTACAGTCTGAAGTGTCCATCAAGGGTTGGACCTTCCCCCAGCTAGCATGCAGAAAGAATTATCCAAATTTCCACTGGTGTGTGTATCTCGCTGGTACTTGTGGTGCCCCAGAGGAAGCCAGAAGGGCGAAACCCAGGGTCGGGTTGCATTATTTGGCGTGTTACAAGAGCTTATCTTATGCTTTTATCTATATCCATTTTTAACATCAAGTACGAGGATATACACAGCAAGCAGTTGCATTTCTGCAGTTTCACTTCTGTGTGGAACCACAAGTACCAGCGAGATATACACACCAGTGGAAATTTGGATCATTCTTTCTGCATGCTAGCTGGGGGAAGGTCAAACCCTTGATGGACACTTCAGACTGTACATCTACAACCGTCTGAGCAGTAAAAAACTATCATTTTAGATCTCATCCACATCCTGCGTAAAAAATTTGCCGAAAAATCGTTCAGAAATTGACCAACAGTGCAGTTTTTTTAATCCGCAGCATGTCAATTAATTTTTCGGAACCTCTGCTTTTCTGTTGTGGATTTTCCCCCATTGAATTCAATCGAGAGGTAAAACCCGCAAAAATAGGAGATGTCGCCATTTTTGTGGCGGAAAAGCTGCGATTCTGCTTCAAAAATCACAACTTTATTACAAGTTATGGCTACTAGATTACTGGAGATGGGTCGTTGATCTAGAGATTTATTCTGATTACAATATTTGGTGTCTGTAAATGTTTTTTTCCCTAAGATGAGTAAAATTTACTTTTGCCTCATGGGGGGTATTTGCCTTCAAATGGATCAACATTGCAGGAGAAGGGACTGAACTGGATGCACTTCTGTCTTTTTTTAACCTTACAAACTATGTTGCTATGTATGTTAAGGCTAAGAGCTTCAGTACCCTAGACCACCAAGGATGATAGCATTAACCTGTTAACTTCCCTGCTTAGACCCCACAACCCCTTGATTAGCTGTTATCTGCTGGGTAAATGCTGCATGGAATTTTTTCTAAAAAAGTGGATGTTACTTTTTAACCCTTGGTTGAACTTTGTGTAGGTAACCCACATGTTTACAAGTTAAAGTGGTTTTCTGCTTTAGATAACCCTTTTCATAAACCCTATTGGGGCATATGGATGGAATAGGGTGGCATTCCCATCTTGACAACCCCCTCTATTAGCCAAAGCAGAGACCTAAGACCCTATTCGCACCTTGTTTTTTGCCTGTGATTAACGTATATGCCGGGAAAAGTGTATACATTAAAGAAAATCTGTCACTTTTTTTTATACTTCCCTCTCAGAGAGTAGCATAAGATAGTGACAGAGACACTCAATTTCAGTGTTATGAGTGTTGCGTCTGCCTGTGGTGTAGATTTTGTAAAACTTACTATTCGTTGCAGCACTCGCATCGCACTGTGCGGAAGAAGTTTTCGGTATACATGAGCTTCGGGCAGCGATAAATTAAAAGTTTTCCGAAAACAACAACACCGGCAGACATAACACTCACAATGATGAAATCAGCAACTCTGTCACTACCTCACGCTGCCCTCAGAGAGGGCAGCATAAAGGTGATGACAGATTCCTTTTATGGCATCTGTTACCCATAGACTCTAATGGTATATGTTAAACTTGTACGTCATGAACTCTCATGACCATTTTCATGGCATATACGTTAAACGGATACTAATACAGCCTATGCGTAATGGATGCCACCAGACAACCGTCACATGCATCCATTGCCCATAGACTATTACGGTATCCATTGGACATATACGATCTGAAAAGCTATTGAAAGCCCATGACATATACACTACCGTTCAAAAGTTTAGGGTCACTTAGAAATTTCCTTATTTTTGCAAGAAAAGCACAGTTTTTTTCAATGAAGATAACATTAAATTAATCAGAAATACATTCTATACATTGTTAATGTGCTAAATGACTATTCTAGCTGCAAACGTCTGGTTTTTAATGCAATATCTACATAGGTGTATAGAGGCCCATTTCCAGCAACCATCACTCCAGTGTTCTAATGGTACATTGTGTTTGCTAACTGTGTTAGAAGGCTAATGGATGATTAGAAAACACTTGAAAACCCTTGTGCAATTATGTTAGCACCGCTGTAAACAGTTTTGCTGTTTAGACGAGCTATAAAACTGACCTTCCTTTGAGCTAGTTGAGAATCTGGAGCGTTACATTTGTGGGTTCGATTAAACTCTCAAAATGGCTAGAAAAAGAGAGCTTTCATGTGAAACTCGACAGTCTATTCTTGTTCTTAGAAATAAAGGCTATTCCATGCGAGAAATTGCCAAGAAACTGAAGATTTCCTGCAACGGTGTGTGCTACTCCCTTCAGAGGACAGCACAAACAGGCTCTAACCAGAGAACAAAGAGAAGTGGGAGGCCCCGCTGCACAACTGAGCAACAAGACAAGTACATTAGAGTCTCTAGTTTGAGAAATAGACGCCTCACAGGTCCTCAACTGGCAGCTTCTTTAAATAGTACCCGCAAAACGCCAGTGTCAACGTCTACAGTGAAGAGGCGACTCCGGGATGCTGGCCTTCAGGGCAGAGTGGCAAAGAAAAATCCATATCTGAGACTGGCTAATAAAAGGAAAAGATTAATATGGGCAAAAGCACACAGACATTGGACAGAGGAAGATTAGAAAAAAGTGTTATGGACAGACGAATCGAAGTTTGAGGTGTTTGGCTCACACAGAACAACATTTGTGAGACGCAGAACAACTGAAAAGATGCTGGAAGAGTGCCTGACGCCATCTGTCAAGCATGGTGGAGGTAATGTGATGGTCTGGGGTTGCTTTGGTGCTGGTAAAGTGGGAGATTTGTACAAGGTAAAAGGGATTTTGAATAAGGAAGGCTATCACTCCATTTTGCAACTCCATGCCATACCCTGTGGACAGCGCTTGATTGGAGCCAATTTCATCCTACAACAGGACAATGACCCAAAGCACACCTCCAAATTATGCAAGAACTATTTAGGGAAGAAGCAAGCAGCTGGTATTCTATCTGTAATGGAGTGGCCAGCGCAGTCACCAGATCTCAACCCCATAGAGCTGTTGTGGGAGCAGCTTGACCGTATGGTACGCAAGAAGTGCCCATCAAGCCAATCCAACTTGTGGGAGGGCCTTCTGGAAGCATGGGGTGAAATCTCTCCCGATTACCTCAGCAAATTAACAGCTAGAATGCCAAAGGTCTGCAATGCTGTAATTGCTGCAAATGGAGCATTCTTTGACGAAAGCAAAGTTTGAAGGAGAAAATTATTATTTGAAATAAAAATCATTATTTCTAACCTTGTCAATGTCTTGACTATATTTTCTAGTCACTTTGCAACTCATTTGACAAAATTGTCTGAGTGACACCAAACTTTTGAACGGTAGTGTACATTAAACGGATGCATTATGTAATGTTACGGGGTGGGGAGAAGAAGGTGAGCCCTAATCTACCCGCAACTCAGTCTCTGCCTACTTGCACGGCCCGTCCTAAATGACGGCGTACAACTGGGCGACGGTCCCTACGCTCAGTAAGTGCAAAGACATACAAGACAAGGGCACACAGAAGCAAAGGGGAGTAAGGGTAGTTGCCCATGGAAAACCGTGAGCAACAGGCAGCGGTGAACGAGCCAAATCAAACCAGGAGAGTACGTAGTAGCAAAACAGAGAAGGAGAATAGTCAGGCAAGCCAGGGTCAAAAGGTTACAGCGGTCAATCAGGTAAATAGCAGGAATAGCAGAGCCAGGAGACAAGAGAATCACAGGCAAGGAACATGCTGCAAGTGAGGGTATAAACAGACCAAGGGCGGGAGCTAGAACCGTCAGGCCAGGCTGTGATAGGTTCTCCCTCTCCTCAGCCTGCAAGCCTGAGTGGTAACAGATCGTGTCACTCTAGCAGACCTTGGAGCTGATGAAGGCTGATTAACCCCGGGCGTCGACACAGAACCTGTGTCTGGCAAACCCTTTACACATTAGATGTCAACATGCAAAGAGTGAATTTGCTTCTAGGCTTATAAATTTCAAGAGGCACTATGTATTGTACAGTTCTCCTGCAACATTGAAGCTGTTTCTCCTGATAATAATAGCATATAATACCTCCACTTTTCCCTCATGAAAAGCTTATCGTTATGAACCTTTCAAATGAATAAGAGATTTTTATACTGGACAACCCCTTAAAAATAATAGTAAAAATGTGCAATAATAAATGATTGTAAATATTTTTTAGAGGTTTTATAGTCATTATTCATTTTAACTATGAGAATGCCAGTTTGTGTGTCCTTGCAGGTACAGTATTCAAAGGTATGGGGTTCACACACACTGTTCTTGCACAGTGGCCCACAGTTGTCAGTGGAACAAAGTTAACTAGTACACGATATGATATGAAAAAATACAAAACTGTTTATTGAAGTCCAAATTAAAACAAGAAATTAAAAAATCCCGGGGAGAGAACGCCTACGCGTTTTGAACTTTACAGTTCTTAATCATAGCTACTCTCTGGTATATAGAGTCTGCTTTTATGGATCAGATGTTGAAAAACAAGGAAGTGGGAGTGCTTAGAATTAACCCCTTCAAGTTGATTGGCTATTGGCTATTTTTCTGTTTAATATATCTTCCCTAGGTGAATATACACCCGTTGTGACTTTCTTTCCAAAGGTTTGTAGTCACACGTGCCATATAAAAATAAGTTAATTAACTCTCTAGCTTTATAGTTCATTGGAAATAGATACGAATTTAATTAATATTATGGAACATTTTTACATCTGTCTATCTAAAGAACTTCCTGTCACGGGACGGGGTGTGGACCCACTGGGCCATACCGCATACCCGGATGGCAGCTGGCCAAACAGGTATGGTACAGAGTCTATAGTCCAGAAAAGGGTACCTCAGGCAATGTAGGCAGTAGCAAGGCAGGCACGACTGGGACCAGATGGCAGGTTGATGTCAGGCATGGTGCAGTAGAACAGGCATGGAGATGCAGGAAAACACGACAACAGTTCAGCATGGCAGTAGACCAGGATAGTACTGATAGCACGGGAAACAGGATACAGGATACAGGTACAGGGAACACTGGGAAGCTGGAAGACACTTAGGAGACCATTTGCAAGACAGACTAAGGGAAACAACAACAACGCTCAGGCGAGGATAAGAAGGGTGGTGACCCTCTTATAGTCCAGGAATTCATGAGTTGATGATGATGATGATTTCCAGGTGCGCGCACTGGTCCTTTAAGACAGCCTCGATACCCGGAAGTGAGTGCCAGCGCCTCACAGGGGGACGACGCAGCACAGCAGCAGGACGTCCATGGCCGCGGTCGTCGAGGGGTAAGTTAGAACGACAGACCGTGGCCATAGACGTTACACTTCCCTTTCCCTATCATCCCAATTCTCATAGATATCTTAAATGTGGTTTCAAAAAAAGTTTAATGATATTGCCCATATAATAATACGTTTGTGTATCATAAATGGTTAATCACTTGATTTGGCAGCACATGCACACTTTGCCTCACTATCCAAGCACCTGATTTATAAATGTACTAATTTGTGAAAGGACACAACCTTCCAGGATACAGATAGATTGTATATTTGAATCTAAAGATGTGATGTACATATGCATTTAATATAACAGAATGCCTCACTTATATTGTTTATTCAATTGTTTGCATTGTACTTTCTCTCCCTTTTTTTTGTGATTTTGTTTAGTATGCTGCTTGAAAATGTGTAAAGAAACTGTGTACCCAATAGCCAATCAACTTGAAGGGGTTAATTCTAAGCATGCCCACTTCCTTGTTTTTCCCAACATCTGATCCATAAAAGCAGACTGTATATACCAGAGAGTAGCTATAATTAAGAACTGAAAAGTTCGAAACGTGTAGGCGTTCTGTCCCCGGGATTTTTTAATTTCTTGTTTTAATTTTGACTTAAATATAAAGTTTTGAATTTTTTCATATCATATCGTGTGCTGGACCTCTAACTTTGTTCCTTGGATTTCTACCTACTCCCGATGTAGCTCTTTTGCCCGTGCACTGATCAATCTTGGAATGTGGTGTCCTTACTTCAAATTAGTGGTGAGCGGACCAATTTTTCTTGTACATTTACTACTCAGTTGTCAGTGTCTGCCACTGTTGAGAACTGAACAGCAGCTTAGTCTCACATGTCTCCGAACAGAGCCTGCGTCAGCACCCGGCAAGTTAGAGCAAATGCCGGGGCCCACTGGAGGTGGAAGGCTTATTGCTGCTCTCTGCATTTGCTGTCCTGTGTACTTTCTTTTACTCTGACAGTGCTCGGTGAATGCCCCTATATATTTAATTAATTTAAGCTTCTTCATTATTATAAGACACTTCTTGTACCAGGTCAGTGCCGAGCCTCCTTTATAGAAGGCAGAAACACTAACTGCGAGACAGACAAATCTGTGAGAGGATTTTCTTTGCCTAAATACCTCAATAGTATTCATCCCCGGCATTATGTGCCTGTATATAGAGATATAGCTTTGTATGCCAGTACATTTTAGGTAAAAAAAAGTAAGGCCTCCTGCACCGTAGCTGTGTGCATGGTCCGTGATTATGGCACGGATAAGCAGCGGAGGGTCATCTGCGGGCCGTCCGCAATAACGGATCGCGCACACACAAATTGTGCATTCATTTCAATCAGCCTGGACTGCAGTTGCTGACCGTATAATGACATGTCTTAATTGTTTTGTTTTTCGGCCAATAGGATAGCATGTGTTCTATACTATCCGCAATTGCGGCTCAGCAATTGCATATAATATATGGCCGCAAAACGACGGCGTGCGCATGACGCCTAAGTCTTATTTTTTTTTTGTAAAGTTACAAAAAAATAACGGTGTAATTATAATGGCAATAAACCCTTTTTTTTTTTTTTAAATACACATTAAATAACATATACATATTTGATATTCCAGTCACTGTAACAATTGTACAATACAGTGAACAGATTATTTATGATGATTGGTAAATGTCGTAAATTAAAATGGCACTATTGCTTTTATTTGCATTTAACTCATAATAAAAGTAAATATAAATTGATCGCTTACTTAGTGCCCATTCACAAGAGCGTGAATCTCGTCCATGTGCCGCGCATGGAAATAATGCACAGCATGTGGACCCATTGATTTCAATGGGGCCGTTCACACATGTGTGAGTTTTCCCGCAGCGAGAGTCCGCTGCGTAAACTCACTGCATGTCCTATATTGGTGCGTTTTCACGCACCTACGCGCCCATGGAAGTCAATGGCTGCGTGGAAATCACGCACTGCACCCGGATATTTGTGCGGTGCGTGACTTGCGCATCAATTCCATTTAAAAGCATAATGATGCATAATGCAACAAACACGGACCAGATTTATGCGCGTCTTCCACGCGCGTGACTCTGACATGCTCGTGTGAATTTAGCCTTACTCTATGCGTTTGGCAAAATGGTGCCTAAAAAAACGACAGCTTATCTTGCAAAAAAACAAAACCTCATATAGCTATGTTGACGTAAAAAAACAAAACGGTTATGAATGCAAGAAGGCATAAACATAAAAAAATACTTCTGACCACCACATTTTCATCAGTAAAAGGATTCAATTATAAGCTTTGTTGCATACAGCTGCCTATCTCTTTCTTCACACGTGGTGTTTTTTTTTCAGATGTTCTTTGGTAGAGATGACTGGAAAATATATTTATGTAATTTAAAAAAAACAGTCACTAGTGCCATTTTTTATTTATAGTATACTAGGTGGATGAAAGAAATTGAGGTATAGGGGGCCCACTGTGATTGCCCGAGGTCCCATATAAAGCTGGAGCCAGCCCTTTCTCCAATATTACTGAATACATACGCCTGAAGCTAGTCCTCAATACGCTATGATGCATGCGCCATTTTATCAAAGCTTATATTAATTGAAGAATAGATACCCATATTATATTTTATTGAGCACTTTGTATTTATAGCTGAGTGCTTATCATGAAATAGCATTAAGAGATTATTTAAGTGTTGACAGGTTGTTGTGAGTTAGAAAATCAATAGGAAAACTGCTGCCTTTTATAATTAGTCAGCCTGCTCGGGTGAGTGTACATTCACATTATTAGTATGGAAAACATGTATCTTTAAGCCTACAGAGTATTCTGAAATGGATGCACTGTCTGGATGCTTTTCAAGACTATAGACGGATATGATTCCACTTAATGTTTATTATACTCAGGTTTTTTGCACATGAATTTTGATTGGGGTTTGATAACAAATGTATCAGAAAATCTACAGACAGTGACCAAAAACTGTGAAAGTTAAAACTGTGCAGATTGAATTTCGTTTTAAGGGTTCTTTCTATTCTATGAGGTATATATGCATTATTTATAAACTGCAAAAGCAAAAAGTATAAAATAAAAAGTTAATACTTTTAAATATAGTTAACACTAAAACACTAATGAGATTAGTTGTAGGCATATTGTTGGAGGTACAGCAAAAATAATAAGCAATATAAGTATACATTTTTGTAATTACATTCAGGCAAAACGGATTATTTCCCAAGCAGCCCATATTGGAGAGTTATTGGTATTATAAAGTATAAGGTCTATTTAAATGGGAACATTATATTGGCTTTTCTGTCCTTATTTCTTTCCATCTGGTGTAGTATTTAAAATGCAATGAAAGAGAATTTGAGGTACAGATAAATGGATCTATTCATAGAAGATTTAAACCGATCACTTTAATGTTATTATAATAAATAAATTGCAAATCAAGTGCAAAATGTTATCTACTTTGTCATTTCAAATAATTTTTTTATACATAGCAAAAGTCCCTTAGACCTTATACACACCTGTACAATTTACAGAGCTGCAATATGGCGCTTATAGATTTGTGGGGCCCTTCTGTACCTCAATATGCGTTAGATTTTATAAGGAGGTACATATTGTACAGAAGGAGATAGAAAGAAAATAGTGGCATGCTCCATCTGAAGTTTTACTATTCTCCAATCTAAAAGAATTGCTCACGGCACACATATCTTGGATATAAAGGGTTACTCTGCTTTCCACTCTCACACATCGCATTAGGCTAACAAAGAGCTAAGCGCACGTCAAATCCAGATCACACATCCACGCAAAACATTGACACGATTTGCCCTATTAGGCCAAGAGACCACTTTTGGTAACACACAAGTACACATAGGCAGTCACAGAATCTGTCTACAATTAAACAGATTAATTTCTAGCACACTGGCATTCAGAGGGTTAATACAGCTAAGCGATACTTTTTCTCTGAAACGTTGTAGGAAAGTTAGAGCAGTAGGGTATTAACTCATTAATTTTAATATTTAATATTCGAAAGTACAGTGCTTAAAAAAGATTAAACGCAAGAACATATAAATTAACAAAATAGTTATAAAAAAGAAAAATAAATAAAATAAGAAATAACAGACTTCCTACTAATCAGATCGGCCAGAGATCTTGTTCAGAACAGCTTGAATTTGGACAAAACTGCAATCTCGGTTGCATCCCCCGTGTCTGACCCGGCGTGTTTCTTGACATGTGATTTTAAAGAGTCCTAGTTAGAACCCTTAAACGCCCTTGCATGTCATGTGGAAGAAGGAGTGCTTATTACATACATGTAAGGAAGGTTGCCGGTAGGGGAGTAACTAGGAAAGACTGGGCACCATAGCAAACTTTTGACTGGGCCCCCCTTCCCTGGGTGCCACACACAGCCTCCCTTGTAGATAGTGTCCACCCGGTGATTGTGCCATGCAGCCCCCTGTGTAGATTGTGCTATACAGCCCCCTGTAGATTCTGCCACACAGCGCCCTGTAGATAGTGCCACCCACCTCCCCCTGTAGACAGTTCCATATAGTCTATCTGAAGAAAGTGCCATACAGCCCCCTCTGCAGATTCTGGCATACAGCTCCCCTGTAGATAGTGTCACCCCCCTTATAGATAGTGCCCTTGTTTACAGTGCCCCCACCACCCCCTTGTGGACAGTGTCCCCCACCTCCCCCTTGTAGATTGTGCCATATATTCCCCCACCTCCCCCTTGTAGATCGTGCCATACATTCCCTCACCTCCCCCTTGTAGACAGTATTCCCCACCTCCCCCTTGTAGATCATGCCATACATTCCCCCACCTCCCCCTTGTAGATTGTGCCATACAATCCCCCACCACCCCCTTGTAGACAGTGTCCCCCACCTCCCCCTTCTAGATTGTGCCATATATTCCCCCACCTCCCCCTTGTAGATCGTGCCCTACATTCCCTCACCTCCCCCTTGTAGACAGTGTCCCCCACCTCCCCCCCACCTCCCCCTTGTAGATCATGCCATACATTCCCCCACCTCCCCCTTGTAGATTGTACCATACAATCCCCCACCTCCCCCTTGTAGACAGTGCCTCCCAAAAAAATAAGAAAAAAAATTGTTTTCGCCTGGGTCCCGCTCCCACGAAAAACGGAGCGGCTCCAATACACCGACGTGATCCTTGCGTAGGCCAGCGTGATCCAATGACGTCTGTAGCCTAGTAAATGTCACAGTGTTCAATAGTACCTTTGGCCTAAGGATACAGATACTTTTGAGTTCGGCACGGGCCCCTTCATGCCGCGCGCTACAGCCGTAGTTACGCCACTGGTTGCCGGTTATAATTCTAGCTTAGGGTCATATCTTCTCTCCCAGTGAGATCATATGACTGACACACTTGAAAGCATTTTTTTTTTTTACCAATCTATGCATACTAAACATGGACAGGAAATATTATGCATTTGAGCCAATATGTATTTCTGTGGGCTCCTAACACTGAAAATCCATCTGTTTCAGACGCAGGGTGCAACTAAGCTCTCTCATTATAAATACATAGCTGGGTTGATTAAAACAGGAATTATAACAGAGATGACTTTGAAGTATCACATATTCTTTATAGAGGACTTTTTTTTGGAGCCATGAGGGTTTTGGAGAGAGCAGTCTACCCATAGATGCATTCACCTCCCACTTGTTAACACCTCTATGTGAGCTGCGACCCCCACAAAGGAATATTTACTCTTTGTGTTTGTTTGCAAACAAATTTAATCATCAACTACATCGGTCTATGGAGATTTAATATGTACTTTAATAAAACCCATAACATCCCATAATACTGTGCTGCATAGAATACCTTACAGCAGCACACAGAGTGCTTGCAACTCCATAGTACAGAACCTCAGAGACTCCATGTGCCTCTGTACACAAAGCATGAGTCCTAATCTGATATTCAACAGTCCTGAACAGCAATAACCAATTATGGGACTTCAGAATAGTAGACGATAGCAGCATATTCTGTGTTAGAATTTTATTTTAAGTTATCTTCTTGGAGGATTTCTACTCATAGGTATAATTTATATACTCTTCTTTAATTTTCTGCTAATCCCAAATATTTGATAATCTGGCACCTATGAATTCTGTTACTGCTAGATTAAAGTGTTATTGTATATATTTTTCATTTCTTGTGGTTTTGCTCTTGGGACTAGCCACATATTGAACTTTCCCCTCTTTTGCTAATAGCACAACAAACCCCCTCGCTTCACAACATTTCTTTATAATGAAGGGTATTTTGTGAGAATGGGAATGGCATCTTCCTTAGAAGATAAATAGACTAAACAGAAGATCGATAGTCTGGAAGTGTGCACAGAAAGCTGAACATCCACAAGTATGTAACATATATAACAATATACACAATACTAATACTTGTAAATACTCATTTTAAACTGTTACGGCAGGTATTGGACAGTTACACATAATGTGAGATGTCAATTGTCAGTCACTGTTATCTGTATTCTCTTCTCAGTGCACCGTATATGTAGCTACCACTCAGAATTATTGGTAACAAGCAATAATTATTGCCTTATACCAAAACTTTGAATAGGGCTCAACTCCATCAGGATAGGTCCAGGACAAGGTCTATTGGTACCGAAGTTTCAGAATGTGCCCCACCATGACAGCTGTCAGATGGACAGTCATTTGTTTAATTTAAACCTTTCTCACCAATCCCTAGCATTCTCATTTAAAATACATACTCCTCATTTTCCTCTACCCACATCCCCTCCATACATATACATATGCAGTACCAATACATGGTATGTTGGCCATCCTACCACGTACCTTTAGTTGGGTTCACTATCTCCTACAACTCCTCTCCAGATTGGTTAGAGTTGGCATCTGAGACATAGTGAAAATCCATTCCTGTATGACAGGTGCACTTCCTTGGCACTTACAGCATTTTTAGTAGCTTCGACACAACTTCCTATTAGTTGTGCAAAGAACAATAAATGCAGATCATTGTTTTTTCTTTTTTTTTTAATTCATAAATTGCACCCTACTTTGTAGCAACCTACTTTGCCTTACGCTTGTCCCTGCCATGCATCAGGAGATGATAGATTTTCATGGTCTCTATACTGTCCAATGTGCCTTTTCCTTTCCTTGCTCTCTTAATGATCTTCATTATTTTTATTTCTTTTTTGAAATTCTTAATTTAAAAATTTTGCAAAATATAACAAGGGCCAGGGGGGAGGAGTTGCAGAGGGCAATGATGGAACTACTTATCACCATAGTGGCTGCAACAGGGCCCATGGTCTCAAACAACATCATGATGCTGGCCAGGAGTAACCTTTGTGTGGCGGCAGTGCCCGGGCCTAGGCTGAAATAGAGAAATGGAACACAGACGTGTGTGTAGGCTCCCTGTCCTCCCTGTGTTTACAACGGCAGTTCCCAGGACAACTAAATTAGTAGAGCTGAGTGACTTGTTAGTTACCTGCACGGAGGGTCCCACACACAGGATGGTGGAGTTACTACAATTCTTATCAAGGGGAAAGACCATCAGTCATCATCTTTAGCAGACATCGTTGGGAGGCACCAAAAAATCATGGGGCTGGTACACCTGGTGTTGCACATCGCTGCCCTCTGCTTTATCTATGGACAAGATGAAAGCTACAATTGAAATCTGCAATAGACCACAGGGCTGTCTTTTACATACAGAGCAAGGGAAGAAGTACTATGCACCTGTAACATCTACCAGCAGTGGCGGAACTACCGTAGTAGCTGCAATAGCGGCTGCTATGCGGTCCACTGAGTGGGTAATTTTTTGGGGAAGGCTAACATAACATGTATGAAGCAATGTACGCAGGACCCATAGGTGGTAAAACCCTGATTTAACTCTTAAGCCAATCTACAGTATAATATGGTGTAAAACACACTTTAGATGATAGCTTCTAAGATCAGGAAAATTTAATTCTTGATCTCTCCTAGAAACCATAAATTTGTGCCAGTGTATGCGAGATACTTTCCCCTGCCAAAGGAAATGGGAAACTGCCTTATTAAGTCTCATTATATCCACATGATGAGTCAATAGGGGAATAGTCTGCATCAGGTACAACAATTTTGAAACGCACATCATCTTTAACAAATGATCGCGAGAGAGTGGAAGATTATGCCACCTCTGGAGCTCCCGGATAATTTTTGTGAATAATCTTGAGTATTTGAGACGATAAATAGATTCTAAGAAGCGACAAATCTGGACTCACAGATATTTGATAAAATAACCCGCTATTGGAATGTCACAGAGATTTCCATGCATGTTCCACCCGAGACACTCTCCCCCTAAGAACAGGATCCCTCACTTTGATTTGTTGATTTTAAACCCTGAAAATATTCCAAAGTCCAGGAAATGTTGGAGTACCTGCGGCAAATCTCGCTCCGGATCTGACATAAATAAGACAATATCGTCTGTTAAGAGGAGTGGAGTTGTCCAGGGGCGGATTGTGCCTTCATTTAACACTTATCTTTCTAAGAATTTCTTATCTTCTGTGTCCAGAGTCTTGAAGCTGCAGTGACTGGTTAGGACGTTTGATCACGTGATAGTCACGTGATGTTCTCTGAGGTCCAGAAATCACTGTTACCAACCGACAGTGGACGGAGGCTCCTGCATACATCTGTGTGTGTGGGGATTTCTTTATATCACAGTTCAGTACCCACATACACAGATGTATGCAGGACTGTACAGGAAAGTAGCCCCTGAGCAGTGGAGCGGTCAGCCCACCGGGAAAATTCCCAGTAAAGTAAATGGCCTGGAGTCCACAGAGATCCCTCTAAAAAGCTCCTGACTATCCAGAAATCTCGACAATGGATCCAAAGCAATATTAAACAAGAGGGGTGAGAGTGGAGACGCCTGGCATAACCTGGAGTGTACACCCTCACCTGCGGGTTCCTATACAAGCCATCGAGAAACTCCCATTGCAGCCAGCACCTGCCCTAGTCACTTCCACTTCACGTTATCAATAGCCTTTTCAGCATCTATAGTGACCAAAGCAGGTGCTGTTCTTCCCCTCGGCAGATCTATCTAAGGCAACTAGTACCTTCCTGAAGTTGGTGACTGCTGATCGGCCCTGGGTGAAGCCCACCTAGAGCGTGGATATCAAGAATAGATGCTAGTCTATCAGCCATGAGCTTGGAGAGGTTCTTAAAGGTGTTGTTCGCTTTTTATCTTTTAGAATAGGAAATCAGACAGATTTTTAATATACATGTATTTAAAATTCTGCTCACATACCTTTCTTATATTAGTGTACTTGTCTCTGTCTAAAAATGAAAAAAAAAATATTGTATAACCCACAGATTTGTTCATAAAAATGCACCCATAGGATAAATGAATGGACAGTCATGTGACCCACATCATGTGACCACTGGCATTCAGGTAACACTATCCAGGTATCTAACAGGTAAATAGTAGATTATTGAGGAGGAGAAGTTATAAAGTATTTCTACCTATAGCAACATCTCATCTTGTCTGTCAGTCTTTGTGAGGAGCAGCTCTAAGGCTGTGTTCACATCAGTGTTCGTTGCCGTTGAGGGGTTCGATCGGAGGTTTCCGTTGGGTTAACCCCTCAGCGGAAAGGCAAACGGAAACCTCAACTTCCGTTTCCCTCACCATTGAACTCAATGGTGACGGAAACCTAGCTAATGGTTTCCGTCTGTCACCGTTGTGACAGGGTTCCGTCACCATTGAGTTCAATGGTGAGGGAAACGGAAGGTGAGGTTTCCATTTGCCTTTCCGTTGAGGAGTTAACCTGACGGAACCTCCGACGGAACCCCTCAATGGAAGGGCAACAGTGATATGAACAGGTCCTTACATTCTTCTCCGTCTCCTCTGTTTCTTGTGTGGTTTTTTTAAACGCAACTTTATTAACAACATGACAACATCCCACAGGCAGTTATTTTATAAATCATCTGTAGACAGTGAATACAAGCACAGCGAATCAATTGTTTATCATTATTCCACAATTCGTTCTATTCACATAGCCCATATGTCTCAACACGTGTGTGTGTGTGTGTGTGTGTGTGTGTGTGGAGAGGTCACATGACTGATGCCATGTTTAGTCATATTCAGTTAGTCTGTGCATACATTGCACAGGACTAATCTGCGGGCTATACCTTTCTCATGCACTATAATAAAGGTATGTGAGCAGTATTTCTAATGCATGTATATTAGAAAACTGTATGGTTTCCTATTCTACAAAGAAGTAAAAAATAAATAAAAACTGGACAACCCCTTTAAGGTTTTGGTTAATTATCTAGATAGGTGTAAAGGATCTGCCAGACACAACTTCTGTGTCGACGCCCATAGGTAATCAGTCTGCACCTGCTTCTATGTCTGTGAGACTGACTCCATCTTCCACCACCCAGGATGGCAGGCTTAGGAGTGGGAGAGCCTATCACAGCCTGGCCAGACGGAGCTAGCTCCCGCCCTCTGTCTATTTATACCTGCCTTTCCTGTTCCTCCTTTGCTTGTGATTCTTCTCTGTTTGTTTCCTGGCCCTGCTGCAGCTTCTTGAACTACTGATCCTCTGCTTGTGATTGACCTTGGCTTTTCTGACCACTCTTCTGCTCTGCGTTTTTGTACCTCGCTCATCTCCTGGTTTGACTCGGCTCGTTCACCTCGCTTGTTGCTCACGGTGTTCCCGTGGGCAACTTCCCCATTTCCCTGGCTTCTTTGTACCCTTGTCTGTTTGTCTGTCGTGCACCTATTGAGTGTAGGGACCGTCGCCCAGTTGTACCCCGTCGCCTAGGGCGGGTCGTTGCAAGTAGGCAGGGACTGAGTGGCGGGTAGATTAGGGCTCACTTGTCTGTTTCCCTACCCCGACATTACAATAGGTCAATATGCTGAAGGTTAGTTTTGATTTTCCCTTCCTTTGGAAGGAAGCTTTATAAAAGCCATATTCAATTGGATCTCTTCTTCTCACTTTCTTCTCTACGCCCACAGATTGAAGTTCCTCTGGGCCAGAACTCACCTGTCCTTGTGCAATGTGATCAAGAGGAAGTCTGTGTAGGCTGATCTCACTTCATGACTGGCTTTTTTAAATTGATTCCTCACAATTTTTATAGTGATCTCACATGAGTCATTATACACCCTCGTAAGACAACCTTTGTAGTTTCCCAAAAGAGTAATGAGTTATGGGCATTTCCCTGATTGTCACCCACATATTCCATCCACCAACGTTTCAGAAGAGCAATGAAGGTTTCGCCTTTAATCAAAAAGGACGAAAACCGCCAATTATAATCTGTGCCCTTTGGGGAAACATCCTGAATTTTCACAGCAACCAGGGCATGATCTGAGAAGATCATATTATGAATATATGTCTCCATTTTCTTTGACAACAAAAACCTCCTAAGCATCAAGTACCAGTATCAGTTACCTCTACAGAAATGAACTAAAGATCAGTTGCAAGTACAGAGGAGCCCCTTTATGACCTGATAGTATTGACATTAAAACAAGGGTCGGTGTGGGCAGGCCCCGGGTGTCTACCCTCTCATTAAGTAGGAATAACCCCTACAGTTGACAGTTGACAATAATATTTGAGCAATGCAAACTATAAGGGCATGCCCAGACGTGGCAGAATTCTTCCGCAACTGTCCGTATCAATGCCGCACAGAATCTGCGTTGCAGATTCTGTTGCGGACATGCCCAAAATGGGCATTAAATTAATACGGACTAGCCGTTGCGTATTGAGGTGAAAGTACTTCCCTTCTCTCTATCAGTGCAGGATAGAGAGAAGGGACAGCACTTTCCCTAGTGAAAGTAAAAGAATTTCATACTTACCGGCCGTTGTCTTGGTGACGCGTCCCTCTTTCGGCATCCAGCCCGACCTCCCTGGATGACGCGGCAGTCCATGTGACCGCTGCAGCCTGTGATTGGTTGCAGCCGTCACTTAGACTGAAACGTCATCCTGGGAAGCCGGACTGGAGGAAGAAGCAGGGAGTTATCGGTAAGTATGAACGTCTTTTTTTTTTACAGGTTGATGTATATTGTGATCGGTATTCACTGTCCAGGGTGCAGAAACAGTTACTGCCGATTGCTTAACTCTTTCAGCACCCTGGACAGTGACTATTTACCAACGTCGCCTAGCAACGCTCCTGTAATTAAGGGTGCACACACGTAGTCACCTGTAATTATGGGTGCACACATGTAGTCACCCGTAATTATGGGTGCACACACGTAGTCACCCGTAATCACGGGAGCCCCATTGACTTCCTCAGTCTGGCTGTAGACCTAGAAATACATAGGTCCAGCCAGAATGAAGAAATGTCATGTTAAAAAACCAATACGCTCCGCAGCACACAAAACATCTACATAACATCTGCAGACTTCATTGCGGAATTTTGAATCTCCATTGAAGTCAATGGAGAAATTCCGCAATGAGTCCGCAACCAGTCCGCCACACGTCTGCAACAACCATTGTATGCTGCAGACACCAAATTCCGCACCGCAGCCTATGCTCCGCAGCGGAATTGTCTGCAACGTGCAAACAAACCCTACTAAAAAGCTGTGGAAGGCAATGGAGAAACAGGTCCGCTGCGGATTTCCGCTGCGGAATGTCCGCAGCGGAATTCCAGAGCAATTCCGCCACGTCTGGCCATGCCCTAACACTTGAACTAGCACAAAGTGCTATTGAACATAAATCATTTCAGTAAAACAATGACTTTAGGCACCTCCTTTTTATGGCACCAGGTGATCCCCTACCTACCCCTTATACCTGAATCTTAAAGTGGGTTGCAAGGCTAAGAAAATAAACTAACATAACAGACATAATTTCTTAATGTAAAAGAAAGAGAATACATGAAAAGCAGCCCAGTCAGTACCAGTGGCAACATCTTACCTCACATGACAGGCCACTGACCATTCCAGGGAAAATAAGGCATGGAAACTCAATTAAATCACATGTTCCCCTAGAACCCTTGCTCTGCTTAGCGAGAGGTGGTCTCTGCACTTTCAGCTAGCTATGACATTCAGTTCTGAAGGAGATGCTGTAGACGCCTCCTGTGGCGCAGTTCCAGTTCCAGCGGACCTGTCAACAAAACAATCCTCTACTTCTGCAGGGTCTAGGAAAGACCGCAGAGATCCATCTGTTTGTCAGACTCTGAGGATCGCCGGATACACCAATTGAAATGTAATGTTCCTTTTGTACAGGCAAAAGAAATCCCACTGAAAGCCCTACACTTTCTTGTCACCTTCACAAAGTAGTCCACAAATAGCAGTATTTTATAGTGCATATTTTATGAGCGGCTACTTCCGGTTTCTATAAGCTCTCATGATATCTACTTTATCTGTGTAGTCCAGATAGGGGGTCCCACTCTATGCGCCTGCTCCACCTCTCTGAAATCCAGGTTCTGGTTTTAATAAAGGGGGAAGGGGATACAGTAATAAGGCTGGAATGGAGGCTCTTGTGGCATAGAATGGATTTTATGTCTTTATGATGAAGCTGATGGAGCTGATTTGCCATCCAGAAACCAAGGTGTCAGGGCTGTGATATATTGTTCAGGGATTCTAGGGAAGGTCATGAGTAATTTTGAATAAAATGAGGCATGGGTCCAGCCATTGTGGAACCACCTTCAAAAATAGGATAATTCACGCTAGGCGAAAAGGTGGGCGGTTTTATTATAGGAAAAATGAGAGAGGGACAAAGTGAAAGGTGACTTGCAGAGAAGGTTTTATTTGCCACTGGGAGCGTCAGTGTTATAGTGGGTGAAGGGAAGCAATATGAGGATGCGTGTCTGCCATAACATGTGTCATCAGCCTGAGGTTATTTGTAGTTCCCTTGTCTAACAAAATTAAGATAGTGCATCCTCCTTTTCTTGAGGGAGGGGTCTTGGCCAGTGGCGGATTAAGTAGACCATAGGCCCTGGGCTGTTACCCAAACTTGGGCCCCCATTCCGCACCGCCGTAACTATTTTTAACACTACCATTTTGGGGAAGCATTAACAAATGGGTGTTACGATTCCCCTTGTCACAGGGCTGTGTCCCTACATACTGACAGTATCACACTGTGCTGGGACACATCCTCCTGACAACGGGAATTGTCTATCAGTCCTGGACTGCAGAAAGACTTTTTGTGAAATACAAGGATTTCCTATAATAAACATGTCAGGAGAGGTGACAGATTCTCTATAAATCTAGTGACTCACAGGTGACGATTTCTCAGATTCTAGTAGTTTTTTTCCTCTTTTCTTCTTCATACGGTCCAGAGCTCATGACAACTTCTCCCAGCCATCACCCATTTCTGCAGAATTTGCCACTCAGATGTCTTCGGCTCCTCACTTTTCCAACATTTCCACACCTATAAACGAAAATAAAATTATCATGGTGCCACATACTGTGCCCCTAAATATAATAGCACCAAACACTGCACGCCTGAATATAAGAATACCATACACTCTAAAACACCACATACACACAGCCCCCTGTACATAGTGCCACACACAGCCCCTGTAGATATTACACCCCCCCTAGATAGCACCACA